>NW_026962721.1:0-25000 GCF_032445375.1 Bacillus rossius redtenbacheri | reverse complement strand
TTGCAAAGTCTTTCCTTCCATCTCTAATTAATTTTCCTAGGGAGTAGGCGAGGCCAAACTTCCAAGGCTTTCACTGGCGAATATATCGCGCTCTTAGAAACTCGCATGGTACTTGGCGAGTGGATTTCAAATTATATGATCGGTGCCCACATTCGGGCGCGGCCCACTGCGGGAGCAGACCGTTGGCCCGTGGGCTCGCTGTGAACTAATTTGCCCACTGGTCCGAAAAGTATTCATTTCTAAACACCTTTGGCCAGGGCTGAAGACCGCGACTAACCCCTTTGAAACTTGTCTCTCAGGGAGCTGCGATCCATCAAACATTTCATTGTTAACAGAGGGGAACCATTACTTGGTTAAGACGATAGGACACGCGTTCCCCACCATTTCGCATCCAATCGAATTGCCGCACAAGAGCTCGTTACCTGAGAAAGGTATAGCATTGGCTCGCAGCTAGTGTATTGCAGTTCAGACAGATAGGCCACTTTAGATAGTTCTTAGTGTTCACAGTTATCACCAAGACTAGACCCATATGGATTTAATTCTTCAAGGAGCAGCGGTCCACCAATAAGAGAGATGAAGACATGTTTTCGGATGGCCACAACGCCCCCTCGCCACCCAAATGTGCATGTTTTAAGTGTACATTGGGAGTCGACGGAACATCGGGAGTCCGCTTGCTTTCTCCGGATCAGCTGCCACCCCCCTGATCTACCAGATAGACAAGAACATGTCTTCTCCACCAATCTCATCCACCGAAGCTCCGATCATGGCTTCTTCTACCTTTATACTGATATACCCCCACGGAGCAACATGCGGGCAAGGGAACTCTTGCTACCCTTCAGTAAAGCAGGTATCTCTTATAGATGGTGACTGCACCTTGGCCAGGATTGAAGACCGCGACTAACCCCTTTGAAACTTGTCTCTCAGGGAGCTGCGATCCATCAAACATTTCATTGTTAACAGAGGGGAACCATTACTTGGTTAAGACGATAGGACACGCGTTCCCCACCATTTCGCATCCAATCGAATTGCCGCACAAGAGCTCGTTACCTAAGAAAGGTATAGCATTGGCTCGCAGCTAGTGTATTGCAGTTCAGACAGATAGGCCACTTTAGATAGTTCTTAGTGTTCACAGTTATCACCAAGACTAGACCCATATGGAATTAATTCTTCAAGGAGCAGCGGTCCACCAATAAGAGAGATGAAGACATGTTTTCGGATGGCCACAACGCCCCCTCGCCACCCAAATGTGCATGTTTCAAGTGTACATTGGGAGTCGACGGAACATCGGGAGTCCGCTTGCTTTCTCCGGATCAGCTGCCACCCCCCTGATCTACCAGATAGACAAGAACATGTCTTCTCCGCCAATCTCATCCACCGAAGCTCCGATCATGGCTTCTTCTACCTTTATACTGATATACCCCCACGGAGCAACATGCGGGCAAGGGAACTCTTGCTACCCTTCAGTAAAGCAGGTATCTCTTATAGATGGTGACTGCACCTTGGCCAGGATTGAAGACCGCGACTAACCCCTTTGAAACTTGTCTCTCAGGGAGCTGCGATCCATCAAACATTTCATTGTTAACAGAGGGGAACCATTACTTGGTTAAGACGACCGGACACGCGTTCCCCACCATTTCGCATCCAATCGAATCGCCGCACAAGAGCTCGTTACCTGAGAAAGGTATAGCATTGGCTCGCAGCTTGTGTATTGCAGTTCAGACAGATAGGCCACTTTAGATAGTTCTTCGTGTTCACAGTTAAGACCACGGCTAGACCCATATGGAATTAATTCTTCAAGGAGCAGCGGTACACCAAGCATTTCATTGTGTACTAGAAAGCACCTCTACCATGTAACAAACATACGACCACCAAATTTCTGCTTACTTCCCCCAGCGGATAGTATTTGCTAGTATCATCCACAAAGTAAATCAATTTTTTCAATGTACCGCTTCTTGGGGGAACTGGGCATGAATCAATCAAGCATTTTGAGGTAGCATGTCCGCTTCACCGCGAGGTGCTCTGAATACCATTATACATTCTTTTTCATCATCCACTTTCAGACCACTACAAGACCCATACTGAATTAATTCCTCAAGGAGCTGCAGTCCACAAAACATTTTACTGTGTACTAGAGGGCACCTCCACCATGTAACAGAAAACATACAACCTTCTTAATTTAATTCTGCATTGTTTCCCAGACGATTTGTTAGCCATACAACAGTACCATCCACAGTAATTCACCTCTTTGAAATCCAATGCATTGTAGAGAAACTGAGGTGGTAGCATTCAAACCGTTCTGTAATGTTAATTCTGCTTCATAGAAAGGTGCTACAGGTTCCACAATAATTAATTGGATATTTTTGCAATATATATAGGGCGAGAAAACTCGGGGGGACTCCCTTTTCATTTATGTACATATTCTTTCCATATTGCAAATAATTCCAATTTTTCCCGATTGCATGTCCCCCTAATATACCCAAAATGGGCCTATCGATGGGTTCACAAAGGTACCCAAAATATGAGATTTTGACTGAAAGAGGCTGGCTAACTTCCGGGAACATGATCATAGGAAATAGGTCAAAATCCCGAATCGCAGTTGTTTACGAACAACCACGAACGGAGACTTAAAATAACCTATAAGGCTGGAATTCATGGGGCCTGTATAACAGGCATTTACACAGACTCTCGGGAGGGAGGGCTCTGTGGCCGGGAGAATTTTCTGGCTCCCCGCCCGAAACTTTTCAGAGTCCCTAATGCCTGCTTGAATGTGAATAAGCAGAGCCCGGTAGCTGATATTTTGCCGGGGTGTGGAGGCCCCGGTCGCCGCCAAATTCCTCTGGTCACAGCTTGTGTTAATACACATGTTAATTTTACATGCAAACCACCAATGACAATTTTCCTCGGCCGCGGAGGCCTCGGTCGCCGCCAGAATTTTCTGGTTCCCGCTCAATATATTGCAGAGTCCTGCAGGCCTGCTTCTGTAGGAATATGCAGAGCCCGGTAGCTGATATTTTGCCGGGGTGAGGAGGCCTCGGTCGCCGCCAAATTCCTCTCATCCCAGCTTGTGTTAATACACATGTTAATTTTACATGCAAAACCACCAATTACCATTTCCTCGGCCGCGGAGGCCTCGGTCGCCGGGAGATTTTCCTGGCTCCCCGCTCAATATACTGCACAGTCCCGCAGGCCTGTCTCCAGTGGAATACACACAGTCCGAGAGCCGAAAATTTGCCGGGGTGTGGAGGCCTCGGTCGCCAACAGATTGCCATAGGCTCTGGCTGCAATATTTACCGTGTATTTTTTCCCTCCAGAGACACCACTACACCCTATATAACCCAAAATGGGCCTTGACGCGTGTACACGCGGAGCCCGAGCGCCGAGAGTTCTCCCGGCCGCGGAGGCCTCGGTCGCCGGGAGAATTTCAACGGCCCCTGCTCGAAATTTTTCTAAGTCCAGAATGCCTGCTTCTCCCAGCCTGTGTTAATACACATGTTAATTTAACATGTAAAATCACCAAGGACCATTTCCTCGGCCGCGGAGGCCTCGGTCACCGCCAGAATTTTCTGGCTGCCCGCTCCCCATGGGTAGACGCGCTGCCCAAGCGCCGAGAGTTCTCCCGGCCGCGGAGGCCTCGGTCGCCGGGAGAATTTCTCCGGCCCCTGCTCGAAATTTTTCAAAGTCCAGAATGCCTGCTTCTCCCAGCATGTGTTAATACACATGTTAATTTAACATGTAATATTACCAATGACCTTTTCCTCGGCCGCGGAGGCCTCGGTCGCCGCCAGAATTTTCTGGCTGCCCGCTCCCCATGGGTAGACGCGGAGCCCGAGCGCCGAGAGTTCTCCCGGCCGCGGAGGCCTCGGTCGCCGGGAGAATTTCTCCGGCCCCTGCTCGAAATTTTTCAAAGTCCAGAATGCCTAGTTCTCCCAGCCTGTGTTAATACACATGTTAATTTAACATGTAAAATTACCAAGGATTATTATCCCGGCCGCAGAGGCCTCGGTCGCCGCCAGAAATTTCTGGCTCCCCGCTCAATGTATTGCAGAGTCCCGCAGGCTTGCTTCTCCAAGCCTGTGTTAATACACATGTTAATTTAACATGTAAAATTACAGAGGATTATTTCCCCGGCCGCGGAGGCCTCGGTCGCCGCCAGAATTTTCTGGCTGCCCGCTCAATGTATTGCAGAGTCCCGCAGGCTTGCTTCTCCAAGCCTGTGTTAATACACATGTTAATTTAACATGCAAAATCACCAATGACAAATTCCTCGGCCGCGGAGGCCTCGATCGCCGGGAAAATGTTCTGGCTCCCTGCTCGAATTTTTTTTCTAAGTCCCGATTCGCTATTACAGGCTGGCGCACGGAGTCCGAGGGGCGTAAATATGCCGGGTAGTGGTGCCTTCCGTCGCCGAGACATTTTACAATTGCCTGGGAGCAGTATTTAACATGTTAATTTTTTCCCCTCGTGACACCACTACCCCCTATATAACGCAAAATGGGCCTTGCCAAGGGGGCGCGCAACGCCCGAGCGCGGGCGTTTTTCCCGGCCGCCGAGACCTCCATCGCCGGGAGAATGTCTTCAGCTATTTGCTAGATTTCCCGATTCGCCCCGCACGACAAACAACCACGAACGAGGTGGTTTTCGAGAGTTCTCCCGGCCGCGGAGGCCTCGGTCGCAGGGAGAATTTCCCTGGCCCCTGCTCGAAATTTTTCTAAGTCCAGAATGCCTGCATCTCCCAGCCTGTGTTAAAACACATGTTAATTTAACATGTAAAATTACCAATGACCATTTCCTCGGCCGCAGAGGCCTCGGTCGCAGCCAGAATTTTCTGGCTCCCTGCTCAATATATTGCAGAGTCCCGCATGCTTGCTTCTCCAAGCCTGTGTTAATACACATGTTAATTTAACATGTAAAATTACCGAGGATTATTTCCCCGGCCGCGGAGGCCTCGGTCGCCGCCAGAAATTTCTGGCTCCCCGCTCAATATATTGCAGCGACCCGCAGGCTTGCTTCTCCCAGCCTGTGTTAATACACATGTTAATTTAACATGTAAAATCACCAAGGACCATTTCCTCGGCCGCGGAGGCCTCGGTCGCCGCCAGAATTTTCTGGCTGCCCGCTCCCCATGTGTAGACGCGGAGCCCGAGCGCCGAGAGTTCTCCCGGCCGCGGAGGCCTCGTAGCCGGGAGAATTTCTCGGGCCCCTGCTCGAAATTTTTCTAAGTCCAGAATGCCTGCTTCTCCCAGCCTGTGTTAATACACATGTTAATTTAACATGTAATTTTACCAATGACCTTTTCCTCGGCCGCGGAGGCCTCGGTCGCCGCCAGAATTTTCTGGCTCCCGGCTCAATATATTACAGAGTCCCGCAGGCCTGTCTCCAGTGGAATACACACAGTCCGAGAGCCGAAAATTTGCCGGGGTGTGGAGGCCTCGGTCGCCAACAGATTGCCATAGGCTCTGGCTGCAATATTTACCGTGTATTTTTTCCCTCCAGAGACACCACTACCCCCTATAAAACCCAAAATAGGCCTTGCGGTGGGTACACGCAGAGCCCGAGCGCCGAAGTTCTCCCGGCCGCGGAGGCCTCGGTCGCCGGGAGAATTTCTCCGGCCCCTGCTCGAAATTTTTCAAAGTCCAGAATGCCTGCTTCTCCCAGCCTGTGTTAATACACATGTTAATTTAACATGTTAAATTATCGAGGATTATTTCCCCGGCCGTGGAGGCCTCGGTCGCCGCCAGAATTTTCTGGCTCCCCGCTCAATATATTGCAGAGTCCCGCAGGCTTGCTTCTCCCAGCCTGTGTTAATACACATGTTAATTTAACATGTAAAATCACCGAGGACCATTTCCTCGGCCGCGGAGGCCTCGGTCGCCGCCAGAATTTTCTGGCTCACCTCTCAATGTATTGCAGAGTCCCGCAGGCTTGGTTCTCCAAGCCTGTGTTAATACACATGTTAATTTAACATGTAAAATTACCGAGGATTATTTCCCCGGCCGCGGAGGCCTCGGTCGCCGCCAGAATTTTCTGGCTCCCCGCTCAATGTATTGCAGAGTCCCGCAGGCTTGGTTCTCCAAGCCTGTGTTAATACACATGTTAATTTAACATGTAAAATTACCGAGGATTATTTCCCCGGCCACGGAGGCCTCGGTCGCCGACAGAATTGTCTGGCTCCCTGCTCGAATTTTTTCTAAGTCCCGATTCGCTATTACAGGCTGGCGCACGGAGTCAGAGGGGCGGGAATTCGCCGGGTAGTGGTGCCTTCCGTCGCCGAGACATTTTTCTATTGCCTGGAAGCTGTATTTAACATGTTAATTTTTTCCCCCTCGGGACACCACTACCCCCTATATAACCCAACATGGGCCTTGCCGCGGGTACACGCGGAGCCCGAGCGCCGAGTGTTCTCCCGGCCGCGGAGGCCTCGGTCGCCGGGAGAATTTCTCCGGCCCCTGCTCGAAATTTTTCAAAGTCCAGAATGCCTGCTTCTCCCAGCCTGTGTTAATACACATGTTAATTTAACATGTTAAATTACCGAGGATTATTTCCCCGGCCGTGGAGGCCTCGGTCGCCGCCAGAATTTTCTGGCTCCCCGCTCAATATATTGCAGAGTCCCGCAGGCTTGCTTTTCCCAGCCTGTGTTAATACACATGTTAATTTAACATGTAAAATTACCAATGACCATTTCCTCGGCCGCAGAGGCCTCGGTCGCCGCCAGAATTTTCTGGCTCCCCGCTCAATGTATTGCAGAGTCCCGCAGGCATGCTTCTCCAAGCCTGTGTTAATACACATGTTAATTTAACATGTTAAATTACCGAGGATTATTTCCCCGGCCGTGGAGGCCTCGGTCGCCGCCAGAATTTTCTGGCTCCCCGCTCAATATATTGCAGAGTCCCGCAGGCTTGCTTTTCCCAGCCTGTGTTAATACACATGTTAATTTAACATGTAAAATCACCAAGGACCATTTCCTCGGCCGCGGAGGCCTCGGTCGCCGCCAGAATTTTCTGGCTTCCCGCTCCCCATGGGTAGACGCGGAGCCCGAGCGCCGAGAGTTCTCCCGGCCGCGGAGGCCTCGGTCGCCGGGAGAATTTCTCCGGCCCCTGCTCGAAATTTTTCAAAGTCTAGAATGCCTAGTTCTCCCAGCCTGTGTTAATACACATGTTAATTTAACATGTAAAATTACCAAGGATTATTATCCCGGCCGCAGAGGCCTCGGTCGCCGCCAGAAATTTCTGGCTCCCCGCTCAATGTATTGCAGCGTCCCGCAGGCTTGCTTCTCCAAGCCTGTGTTAATACACATGTTAATTTAACATGTAAAATTACAGAGGATTATTTCCCCGGCCGCGGAGGCCTCGGTCGCCGCCAGAATTTTCTGGCTGCCCGCTCAATGTATTGCAGAGTCCCGCAGGCTTGCTTCTCCAAGCCTGTGTTAATACACATGTTAATTTAACATGCAAAATCACCAATGACAAATTCCTCGGCCGCGGAGGCCTCGATCGCCGGGAAAATGTTCTGGCTCCCTGCTCGAATTTTTTTTCTAAGTCCCGATTCGCTATTACAGGCTGGCGCACGGAGTCCGAGGGGCGTAAATATGCCGGGTAGTGGTGCCTTCCGTCGCCGAGACATTTTACAATTGCCTGGGAGCAGTATTTAACATGTTAATTTTTTCCCCTCGGGACACCACTACCCCCTATATAACCCAAAATGGGCCTTGCCAAGGGGGCGCGCAACGCCCGAGCGCGGGCGTTTTTCCCGGCCGCCGAGGCCTCCATCGCCGGGAGAATGTCTTCAGCTATTTGCTAGATTTCCCGATTCGCCCCGCACGGCAAACAACCACGAACGAGGTGGTTTTCGAGAGTTCTCCCGGCCGCGGAGGCCTCGGTCGCCGGGAGAATTTCTCGGGCCCCTGCTCGAAATTTTTCTAAGTCCAGAATGCCTGCATCTCCCAGCCTGTGTTAAAACACATGTTAATTTAACATGTAAAATTACCAATGACCATTTCCTCGGCCGCAGAGGCCTCGGTCGCAGCCAGAATTTTCTGGCTCCCTGCTCAATATATTGCAGAGTCCCGCATGCTTGCTTCTCCCAGCCTGTGTTAATACACATGGTTATTTAACATGTAAAATTACCGAGGATTATTTCCCTGGCCGCAGAGGCCGCGGTCGCCGCCAGAATTTTCTGGCTCCCCGCTCAATGTATTGCAGAGTCCCGCAGGCTTGCTTCTCCAAGCCTGTGTTAATACACATGTTAATTTAACATGTAAAATTACCGAGGATTATTTCCCCGGCCGCGGAGGCCTCGGTCGCCGCCAGAATTTTCTGGCTCCCCGCTCAATATATTGCAGCGACCCGCAGGCTTGCTTCTCCCAGCCTGTGTTAATACACATGTTAATTTAACATGTAAAATTACCGAGGATTATTTCCCCGGCCGCGGAGGCTTCGGTCGCCGCCAGAATTTTCTGGCTCCCGGCTCAATATATTACAGAGTCCCGCAGGCCTGTCTCCAGTGGAATACACACAGTCCGAGAGCCGAAAATTTGCCGGGGTGTGGAGGCCTCGGTCGCCAACAGATTGCCATAGGCTCTGGCTGCAATATTTACCGTGTATTTTTTCCCTCCAGAGACACCACTACCCCCTATATAACCCAAAATGGGCCTTGCGGCGTGTACACGCGGAGCCCGAGCGCCGAAGTTCTCCCGGCCGCGGAGGCCTCGGTCGCCGGGAGAATTTCTCCGGCCCCTGCTCGAAATTTTTCAAAGTCCAGAATGCCTGCTTCTCCCAGCCTGTGTTAATACACATGTTAATTTAACATGTAAAATTACCGAGGATTATTTCCCCGGCCGCGGAGGCCTCGGTCGCCGCCAGAATTTTCTGGCTCCCCGCTCAATGTATTGCAGAGTCCCGCAGGCTTGCTTCTCCCAGCCTGTGTTAATACACATGTTAATTTAACATGTAAAATCATTGAGGACCATTTCCTCGGCCGCGGAGGCCTCGGTCGCCGCCAGAATTTTCTGGCTCCCCGCTCAATGTATTGCAGAGTCCCGCAGGCTTGCTTCTCCCAGCCTGTGTTAATACACATGTTAATTTAACATGTAAAATCAACAAGGACCATTTCCTCGGCCGCGGAGGCCTCGGTCGCCGCCAGAATTTTCTGGCTGCCCGCTCCCCATTGGTAGACGCGGAGCCCGAGCGCCGAGAGTTCTCCCGGCCGCGGAGGCCTCGGTCGCCGGGAGAATTTCTCCGGCCCCTGCTCGAAATTTTTCAAAGTCCAGAATGCCTGCTTCTCCCAGCATGTGTTAATACACATGTTAATTTAACATGTAATATTACCAATGACCTTTTCCTCGTCCGCGGAGGCCTCGGTCGCCGCCAGAATTTTCTGGCTGCCCGCTCCCCATGGGTAGACGCGCTGCCCGAGCGCCGAGATTTCTCCCGGCCGCGGAGGCCTCTGTCGCCGGGAGAATTTCTCTGGCCCCTGCTCGAAATTTTTCAAAGTCCAGAATGCCTAGTTCTCCCAGCCTGTGTTAATACACATGTTAATTTAACATGTAAAATTACCAAGGATTATTATCCCGGCCGCAGAGGCCTCGGTCGCCGCCAGAAATTTCTGGCTCCCCGCTCAATGTATTGCAGAGACCCGCAGGCTTGCTTCTCCAAGCCTGTGTTAATACACATGTTAATTTAACATGTAAAATTACCGAGGATTATTTCCCCGGCCGCGGAGGCCTCGATCGCCGCCAGAAATTTCTGGCTCCCCGCTCAATATATTGCAGCGACCCGCAGGCTTGCTTCTCCCAGCCTGTGTTAATACACATGTTAATTTAACATGTAAAATCACCAAGGACCATTTCCTCGGCCGCGGAGGCCTCGGTCGCCGCCAGAATTTTCTGGCTGCCCGCTCCCCATGTGTAGAGGCGGAGCCCGAGCGCCGAGAGTTCTCCCGGCCGCGGAGGCCTCGGTCGCCGCCAGAATTTTCTGGCTCCCCGCTCAATGTATTGCAGAGTCCCGCAGGCTTGCTTCTCCAAGCCTGTGTTAATACACATGTTAATTTAACATGCAAAATCACCAATGACAATTTCCTCGGCCGCGGAGGCCTCCATCGCCGGGAGAATTTTCTGGCTCTCTGCTCGAATTTTTTCTAAGTCCCGATTCGCTATTACAGGCTGGCGCACGGAGTCCGAGGGGCGGAAATATGCCGGGTAGTGGTGCCTTCCGTCGCCGAGACATTTTACAATTGCCTGGGAGCAGTATTTAACATGTTAATTTTTTCCCCCTCGGGACACC
Source organism: Bacillus rossius redtenbacheri (assembly GCF_032445375.1). Taxonomy (NCBI): domain Eukaryota; kingdom Metazoa; phylum Arthropoda; class Insecta; order Phasmatodea; family Bacillidae; genus Bacillus; species Bacillus rossius. The sequence goes on along the minus strand of NW_026962721.1, from coordinate 14,723 downwards.
ACTACCCCCTATATAACCCAAAATGGGCCATGCAATGGGTGCCCACAACGCCCGAGCGCGGGCATTTTTCCCGGGCGCCGAGGCCTCGATCGCCGGGAGAATGTCTCCAGCTATTTGCATGATGTCCCGATTCGCCCCACAAGGCGAACAACCACGAACGAGGTGGTTTTCGTTCGTGGTTGTTTTCGTTCGTGGTTGTTTACTGTTCGTGGTTGTTTTCATTCGTGGTTGTTGTGCGTTCGTGGTTGTTGTCGTTCGGGGTTGTTTTCCGTTCGTGGTTGTTGTCGTTCGTGGTTGTTGTCGTTCGTGGTTGTTGTCGTTCGTGGTTGTTTTCCGTTCGTGGTTGTTTTACGTTCGTGGTTGTTTTCGAGGCAATTGGTACTTTGAAAATTTCAATCGGTTAGCTAGAAAAAATTCTCCCGGCGGTGATTGCCTTGATCGCCGGGAGAATTTTCTGGCTCCCCGATAAAATTTTTTCCAAGTCCCGATTCGCTCTTACTAGCTGGCGCACGGAGTCCGAGGGGCGGGAATTCGCCGGGTAGTGGTGTGTTCCGTCGCCGAGACATTTTCCTATTGCCTGGAAGCAGTATTTAACATGTTAATTTTTTCCCCCTCGGGACACCACTACCCCCTATATAACACAAAATGGGCCTTGCCGCGGGTACACCCGGAGCCCGAGCGCCGAGAGTTCTCCCGGCCGCAGAGGCCTCGGTCGCCGGGAGATTTTCTCCGGCCCCTGCTCGAAATTTTCCAAAGTCCAGAATGCCTGCTTCTCCCAGCCTGTGTTAATACACATGTTAATTTAACATGTAAAATCACCAAGGACCATTTCCTCGGCCGCGGAGGCCTCGGTCGCCGCCAGAATTTTCTGGCTGCCCGCTCCCCAAGGGTAGACGCGGAGCCCGAGCGCCGAGAGTTCTCCCGGCCGCGGAGGCCTCGGTCGCCGGGAGAATTTCTCCGGCCCCTGCTCGAAATTTTTCAAAGTCCAGAATGCCTGCTTCTCCCAGCATGTGTTAATACACATGTTAATTTAACATGTAATATTACCAATGACCTTTTCCTCGGCCGCGGAGGCCTCGGTCGCCGCCAGAATTTTCTGGCTGCCCGCTCCCCATGGGTAGACGCGGAGCCCGAGCGCCGAGAGTTCTCCCGGCCGCGGAGGCCTCGGTCGCCGGGAGAATTTCTCCGGCCCCTGCTCGAAATTTTTCAAAGTCCAGAATGCCTAGTTCTCCCAGCCTGTGTTAATACACATGTTAATTTAACATGTAAAATTACCAAGGATTATTATCCCGGCCGCAGAGGCCTCGGTCGCCGCCAGAAATTTCTGGCTCCCCGCTCAATGTATTGCAGAGTCCCGCAGGCTTGCTTCTCCAAGCCTGTGTTAATACACATGTTAATTTAACATGTAAAATTACAGAGGATTATTTCCCCGGCCGCGGAGGCCACGGTCGCCGCCAGAATTTTCTGGCTGCCCGCTCAATGTATTGCAGAGTCCCGCAGGCTTGCTTCTCCAAGCCTGTGTTAATACACATGTTAATTTAACATGCAAAATCACCAATGACAAATTCCTCGGCCGCGGAGGCCTCGATCGCCGGGAAAATGTTCTGGCTCCCTGCTCGAATTTTTTTTCTAAGTCCCGATTCGCTATTACAGGCTGGCGCACGGAGTCCGAGGGGCGTAAATATGCCGGGTAGTGGTGCCTTCCGTCGCCGAGACATTTTACAATTGCCTGGGAGCAGTATTTAACATGTTAATTTTTTCCCCTCGGGACACCACTACCCCCTATATAACCCAAAATGGGCCTTGCCAAGGGGGCGCGCAACGCCCGAGCGCGGGCGTTTTTCCCGGCCGCCGAGGCCTCCATCGCCGGGAGAATGTCTTCAGCTATTTGCTAGATTTCCCGATTCGCCCCGCACGGCAAACAACCACGAACGAGGTGGTTTTCGAGAGTTCTCCCGGCCGCAGAGGCCTCGGTCGCCGGGAGAATTTCTCGGGCCCCTGCTCGAAATTTTTCTAAGTCCAGAATGCCTGCATCTCCCAGCCTGTGTTAAAACACATGTTAATTTAACATGTAAAATTACCAATGACCATTTCCTCGGCCGCAGAGGCCTCGGTCGCAGCCAGAATTTTCTGGCTCCCTGCTCAATATATTGCAGAGTCCCGCATGCTTGCTTCTCCCAGCCTGTGTTAATACACATGGTTATTTAACATGTAAAATTACCGAGGATTATTTCCCTGGCCGCAGAGGCCGCGGTCGCCGCCAGAATTTTCTGGCTCCCCGCTCAATGTATTGCAGAGTCCCGCAGGCTTGCTTCTCCAAGCCTGTGTTAATACACATGTTAATTTAACATGTAAAATTACCGAGGATTATTTCCCCGGCCGCGGAGGCCTCGGTCGCCGCCAGAATTTTCTGGCTCCCCGCTCAATATATTGCAGCGACCCGCAGGCTTGCTTCTCCCAGCCTGTGTTAATACACATGTTAATTTAACATGTAAAATTACCGAGGATTATTTCCCCGGCCGCGGAGGCCTCGGTCGCCGCCAGAATTTTCTGGCTCCCGGCTCAATATATTACAGAGTCCCGCAGGCCTGTCTCCAGTGGAATACACACAGTCCGAGAGCCGAAAATTTGCCGGCGTGTGGAGGCCTCGGTCGCCAACAGATTGCCATAGGCTCTGGCTGCAATATTTACCGTGTATTTTTTCCCTCCAGAGACACCACTACCCCCTATATAACCCAAAATGGGCCTTGCGGCGGGTACACGCGGAGCCCGAGCGCCGAAGTTCTCCCGGCCGCGGAGGCCTCGGTCGCCGGGAGAATTTCTCCGGCCCCTGCTCGAAATTTTTCAAAGTCCAGAATGCCTGCTTCTCCCAGCCTGTGTTAATACACATGTTAATTTAACATGTAAAATTACCGAGGATTATTTCCCCGGCCGCGGAGGCCTCGGTCGCCGCCAGAATTTTCTGGCTCCCCGCTCAATGTATTGCAGAGTCCCGCAGGCTTGCTTCTCCCAGCCTGTGTTAATACACATGATAATTTAACATGTAAAATCATTGAGGACCATTTCCTCGGCCGCGGAGGCCTCGGTCGCCGCCAGAATTTTCTGGCTCCCCGCTCAATGTATTGCAGAGTCCCGCAGGCTTGCTTCTCCCAGCCTGTGTTAATACACATGTTAATTTAACATGTAAAATCAACAAGGACCATTTCCTCGGCCGCGGAGGCCTCGGTCGCCGCCAGAATTTTCTGGCTGCCCGCTCCCCATTGGTAGACGCGGAGCCCGAGCGCCGAGAGTTCTCCCGGCCGCGGAGGCCTCGGTCGCCGGGAGAATTTCTCCGGCCCCTGCTCGAAATTTTTCAAAGTCCAGAATGCCTGCTTCTCCCAGCATGTGTTAATACACATGTTAATTTAACATGTAATATTACCAATGACCTTTTCCTCGGCCGCGGAGGCCTCGGTCGCCGCCAGAATTTTCTGGCTGCCCGCTCCCCATGGGTAGACGCGCTGCCCGAGCGCCGAGAGTTCTCCCGGCCGCGGAGGCCTCGGTCGCCGGGAGAATTTCTCCGGCCCCTGCTCGAAATTTTTCAAAGTCCAGAATGCCTAGTTCTCCCAGCCTGTGTTAATACACATGTTAATTTAACATGTAAAATTACCAAGGATTATTATCCCGGCCGCAGAGGCCTCGGTCGCCGCCAGAAATTTCTGGCTCCCCGCTCAATGTATTGCAGAGTCCCGCAGGCTTGCTTCTCCAAGCCTGTGTTAATACACATGTTAATTTAACATGTAAAATTACCGAGGATTATTTCCCCGGCCGCGGAGGCCTCGGTCGCCGCCAGAAATTTCTGGCTCCCCGCTCAATATATTGCAGCGACCCGCAGGCTTGCTTCTCCCAGCCTGTGTTAATACACATGTTAATTTAACATGTAAAATCACCAAGGACCATTTCCTCGGCCGCGGAGGCCTCGGTCGCCGCCAGAATTTTCTGGCTGCCCGCTCCCCATGTGTAGACGCGGAGCCCGAGCGCCGAGAGTTCTCCCGGCCGCGGAGGCCTCGGTCGCCGCCAGAATTTTCTGGCTCCCCGCTCAATGTATTGCAGAGTCCCGCAGGCTTGCTTCTCCAAGCCTGTGTTAATACACATGTTAATTTAACATGCAAAATCACCAATGACAATTTCCTCGGCCGCGGAGGCCTCCATCGCCGGGAGAATTTTCTGGCTCTCTGCTCGAATTTTTTCTAAGTCCCGATTCGCTATTACAGGCTGGCGCACGGAGTCCGAGGGGCGGAAATATGCCGGGTAGTGGTGCCTTCCGTCGCCGAGACATTTTACAATTGCCTGGGAGCAGTATTTAACATGTTAATTTTTTCCCCCTCGGGACACCACTACCCCCTATATAACCCAAAATGGGCCATGCAATGGGTGCCCACAACGCCCGAGCGCGGGCATTTTTCCCGGGCGCCGAGGCCTCGATCGCCGGGAGAATGTCTCCAGCTATTTGCATGATGTCCCGATTCGCCCCACAAGGCGAACAACCACGAACGAGGTGGTTTTCGTTCGTGGTTGTTTTCGTTCGTGGTTGTTTACCGTTCGTGGTTGTTTTCATTCGTGGTTGTTGTGCGTTCGTGGTTGTTGTCGTTCGGGGTTGTTTTCCGTTCGTGGTTGTTGTCGTTCGTGGTTGTTGTCGTTCGTGGTTGTTGTCGTTCGTGGTTGTTTTCCGTTCGTGGTTGTTTTACGTTCGTGGTTGTTTTCGAGGCAATTGGTACTTTGAAAATTTCAATCGGTTAGCTAGAAAAAATTCTCCCGGCGGTGATTGCCTTGATCGCCGGGAGAATTTTCTGGCTCCCCGATAAAATTTTTTCCAAGTCCCGATTCGCTCTTACAAGCTGGCGCACGGAGTCCGAGGGGCGGGAATTCGCCGGGTAGTGGTGCGTTCCGTCGCCGAGACATTTTCCTATTGCCTGGAAGCAGTATTTAACATGTTAATTTTTTCCCCCTCGGGACACCACTACCCCCTATATAACACAAAATGGGCCTTGCCGCGGGTACACCCGGAGCCCGAGCGCCGAGAGTTCTCCCGGCCGCAGAGGCCTCGGTCGCCGGGAGAATTTCTCCGGCCCCTGCTCGAAATTTTCCAAAGTCCAGAATGCCTGCTTCTCCCAGCCTGTGTTAATACACATGTTAATTTAACATGTAAAATTACCAAGGACCATTTCCTCGGCCGCGGAGGCCTCGGTCGCCGCCAGAATTTTCTGGCTGCCCGCTCCCCATGGGTAGACGCGGAGCCCGAGCGCCGAGAGTTCTCCCGGCCGCGGAGGCCTCGGTCGCCGGGAGAATTTCTCCGGCCCCTGCTCGAAATTTTTCAAAGTCCAGAATGCCTGCTTCTCCCAGCATGTGTTAATACACATGTTAATTTAACATGTAATATTACCAATGACCTTTTCCTCGGCCGCGGAGGCCTCGGTCGCCGCCAGAATTTTCTGGCTGCCCGCTCCCCATGGGTAGACGCGGAGCCCGAGCGCCGAGAGTTCTCCCGGCCGCGGAGGCCTCGGTCGCCGGGAGAATTTCTCCGGCCCCTGCTCGAAATTTTTCAAAGTCCAGAATGCCTAGTTCTCCCAGCCTGTGTTAATACACATGTTAATTTAACATGTAAAATTAACAAGGATTATTATCCCGGCCGCAGAGGCCTCGGTCGCCGCCAGAAATTTCTGGCTCCCCGCTCAATGTATTGCAGAGTCCCGCAGGCTTGCTTCTCCAAGCCTGTGTTAATACACATGTTAATTTAACATGTAAAATTACAGAGGATTATTTCCCCGGCCGCGGAGGCCTCGGTCGCCGCCAGAATTTTCTGGCTGCCCGCTCAATGTATTGCAGAGTCCCGCAGGCTTGCTTCTCCAAGCCTGTGTTAATACACATGTTAATGTAACATGCAAAATCACCAATGACAAATTCCTCGGCCGCGGAGGCCTCGATCGCCGGGAAAATGTTCTGGCTCCCTGCTCGAATTTTTTTTCTAAGTCCCGATTCGCTATTACAGGCTGGCGCACGGAGTCCGAGGGGCGTAAATATGCCGGGTAGTGGTGCCTTCCGTCGCCGAGACATTTTACAATTGCCTGGGAGCAGTATTTAACATGTTAATTTTTTCCCCTCGGGACACCACTACCCCCTATATAACCCAAAATGGGCCTTGCCAAGGGGGCGCGCAACGCCCGAGCGCGGGCGTTTTTCCCGGCCGCCGAGGCCTCCATCGCCGGGAGAATGTCTTCAGCTATTTGCTAGATTTCCCGATTCGCCCCGCACGGCAAACAACCACGAACGAGGTGGTTTTCGAGAGTTCTTCCGGCCGCGGAGGCCTCGGCCGCCGGGAGAATTTCTCCGGCCCCTGTTCGAAATTTTTCTAAGACCAGAATGCCTGCATCTCCCAGCCTGTGTTAATACACATGTTAATTTAACATGTAAAATCACCAAGGACCATTTCCTCGGCCGCGGAGGCCTCGGTCGCCGCCAGAATTTTCTGGCTGCCCGCTCCCCATGGGTAGACGCGGAGCCCGAGCGCCGAGAGTTCTCCCGGCCGCGGAGGCCTCGGTCGCCGGGAGAATTTCTGCGGCCCCTGCTCGAAATTTTTCAAAGTCCAGAATGCCTGCTTCTCCCAGCATGTGTTAATACACATGTTAATTTAACATGTAATATTACCAATGACCTTTTCCTCGGCCGCGGAGGCCTCGGTCGCCGCCAGAATTTTCTGGCTGCCCGCTCCCCATGGGTAGACGCGGAGCCCGAGCGCCGAGAGTTCTCCCGGCCGCGGAGGCCTCGGTCGCCGGGAGAATTTCTCCGGCCCCTGCTCGAAATTTTTCAAAGTCCAGAATGCCTGCTTCTCCCAGCATGTGTTAATACACATGTTAATTTAACATGTAAAATTACCAAGGATTATTATCCCGGCCGCGGAGGCCTCGGTCGCCGCCAGAATTTTCTGGCTCCCCGCTCAATATATTGCAGAGTCCCGCAGGCTTGCTTCTCCCAGCCAGTGTTAATACACATGTTAATTTAACATGTAAAATCACCGATGACCATTTCCTCGGCCGCGGAGGTCTCGGTCACCGCCAGAATTTTCTGGCTCCCTGCTCGAATTTTTTCTAAGTCCCGATTCGCTATTATAGGCTGGCGCACGGATTCCGAGGGGCGGGAATTCGCCGGGTAGTGGTGCCTTCCGTCGCCGAGACATTTCTCTATTGCCTGGAAGCTGTATTTAACATGTTAATTTTTACCCCTCGGGACACCACTACCCCCTATATAACCCAAAATGGACCTTGCCGCGGGTACACGCGGAGCCCGAGCGCCGAGAGTTCTCCCGGCCGCGGAGGCCTCGGTCGCCGCCAGAATTTTCTGGCTCCCCGCTCAATGTATTGCAGAGTCCCGCAGGCTTGCTTCTCCAAGCCTGTGTTAATACACATGTTAATTTAACATGCAAAATCACCAATGACAATTTCCTCGGCCGCGGAGGCCTCCATCGCCGGGAGAATTTTCTGGCTCTCTGCTCGAATTTTTTCTAAGTCCCGATTCGCTATTACAGGCTGGCGCACGGAGTCCGAGGGGCGGAAATATGCCGGGTAGTGGTGCCTTCCGTCGCCGAGACATTTCTCTATTGCCTGGAAGCTGTATTTAACATGTTAATTTTTTCCCCTCGGGACACCACTACCCCCTATATAACCCAAAATGGGCCTTGCCATGGGTGCGCGCAACGCCCAAACGCGCGCGTTTTTCCCGGCCGCCGAGGCCTCGATCGCCGGGAGAATGTCTCCAGCTATTTGCTTGATTTCCCGATTCGCCCCGCACGGCAAACAACCACGAACGAAAACAACCACGAATAGAGCAAAATTGCTATTTCTCAAGAACTTCTGTGTGGACGTGGCTGCTGCTTCTGCCACAGCTTCTCGGAAGGAAAATACGTCATTACTGATCCAAGCTAATATATTTTTACTGAATATATTAAAAAAAAAAAAAAAGTTAAAAAAAAAAAAACACTGTTTCTATGGAAAACAAAATTTCAAAATAGAAAATAAATTTGAATTAAAAATATTTTAAGATTAATTAATAAATATAAATTAATATTAGTATATATAAAAAAATTATTTTATTTAACATAATTTAAATGGGGTGCTTCTTAAGATATTATCCACATGATAATCCTCATACTCACATATGGCAATAAAATATTTATAATAATATACACCATTCATCCCACACTTTTTTTTATTGATAAAATAATTTTTTTATATAAAATATTTAAAATTAAAATTTTTTTAAAAAAAATTTACACTATTGTGGACTTGAACTGACTTACCTCAGAGAACTAATATTTAAAATTAATTAAAAAAAACCAATGACCTAACCTGACCTAACCAAACCCAACCTAACATAACCTAACCTAACCTAACCTAACCTAACCTAACCTAACCTTGCCTGAGAGGGGAAAAATTTCAAAATAATTAAATACAATGACCTAACCTAACCTAAACAAACCTAACCTAACCTAACATTGCCTGAGAGAGGAAAAATTTAAAAAAATTAAATACAATAACCTAACCTTACATAACCTAACCTAACCTAACCTAACCTTGCCTGAGAGGGAAAAAATTTGAAAATAATTAAATACAATGACCTAATGTAACCTAACCTAACCTAACCTTGCCTGAGAGAGGAAAATTTTTAAAAAATTAAATACAATGACCTAACCTAACATAACCTAACCTAACCTAACCTAACCTAACCCAACCTAACCTAACCTAACCTAACCTAACCTAACCTAACCTAACCTAACCTAACCTAACCTAACCTAACCTAACCTAACCTAACCTAATATTGCCTGAGAGGGGAAATTTTTTTAAATAATTAAATACAATGACCTTACCTAACCTAAACTAACCTAACCTAACCTAATATTGCCTGAGAGGGGAATTTTTTTTAAATAATCAAATACAATGACCTAACCTAACCTAACTTAACCTAACCTTGCCTAAAAGTAAAAAAAAATTTAAAAATTATTAAATACAATGACCTGACCTAACCTAACCTAACCTAACCTAACCTAACCTAACCTAACCTAACCTAATATTGCCTGAGAGGGGAAATTTTTTTAAATAATTAAATACAATGACCTTACCTAACCTAACCTAACCTAACCTAACCTAACCTAACATAACCTAACCTAACCTAACCTAACCTAACCTAACCTAACCTAACCTAACCTAACCTAACCTAACCTAACCTAACCTAACCTAACCTAACCTAACCTAACCTAACCTAACCTAACCTAACCTAACCTAACCTAACCTAACCTAACCTAACCTAACCTAACCTAACCTAACCTAAACTAACCTAACCTAACCTAACCTAACCTAACCTAACCTAACCTATCCTAACTTAACCTAACCTAACCTAACCTAACCTAACCTAACCTAACCTAACCTAACCTAACCTAACCTAACCTAACCTAACCTAACCTAACCTAACCTAACCTAACCTAACCTAACCTAACCTAACCTAACCTAACCTAACCTAACCTAACCTAACCTAACCTAACCTAACCTAACCTAACCTAACCTAACCTAACCTAACCTAACCTAACCTAACCTAACCTAACCTAACCTAACCTAACCTAACCTAATATTGCCTGAGAGGGGAATTTTTTTTAAATAATCAAATACAATGACCTAACCTAACCTAACTTAACCTAACCTTGCCTAAAAGTAAAAAAAAATTTAAAAATTATTAAATACAATGACCTGACCTAACCTAACCTAACCTAACCTAACCTAACCTAACCTAACCTAACCTAATATTGCCTGAGAGGGGAAATTTTTTTAAATAATTAAATACAATGACCTTACCTAACCTAACCTAACCTAACCTAACCTAACCTAACATAACCTAACCTAACCTAACCTAACCTAACCTAACCTAACCTAACCTAACCTAACCTAACCTAACCTAACCTAACCTAACCTAACCTAACCTAACCTAACCTAACCTAACCTAACCTAACCTAACCTAACCTAACCTAACCTAACCTAACCTAACCTAACCTAACCTAACCTAACCTAACTTAACCTAACCTTACCTAACCTAACCTAACCTAACCTAACCTTGCCTGAGAGTAAAAAAAATTTAAAAATTATTAAATACAATGACCTGACCTAACCTAACCTAACCTAACCTAACCTAACCTAACCTAACCTAACCTAATATTGCCTGAGAGGGGAATTTTTTTTAAATAATTAAATACAATGACCTAACCTAACCTAACCTAACCTAACCTAATATTGCCTGAGAGGGGAATTTTTTTTAAATAATTAAATACAATGACCTAACCTAACCTAACCTAACCTAACCTAATATTGCCTGAGAGGGGAAATTTTTTTAAATAATTAAATACAATGACCTTACCTAACCTAAACTTACCTAATCTAACCTAACCTAATATTGCCTGAGAGGGGAATTTTTTTTAAATAATCAAATACAATGACCTAACCTAACCTAACTTAACCTAACCTTGCCTAAAAGTAAAAAAAAAATTAAAAATTATTAAATACAATGACCTGACCTAACCTAACCTAACCTAACCTAACCTAACCTAACCTAACCTAACCTAACCTAACCTAACCTAACCTAACCTAACCTAACCTAACCTAACCTAACCTAACCTTACCTAACCTAACCTAACCTAACCTAACCTTGCCTGAGAGTAAAAAAAATTTAAAAATTATTAAATACAATGACCTGACCTAACCTAACCTAACCTAACCTAACCTAACCTAACCTAACCTAACCTAACCTAATCTAACCTAACCTAACCTAACCTAACCTAACCTAACCTAACCTAACCTAACCTAACCTAACCTAACCTAACCTAACCTAACCTAACCTAACCTAACCTAACCTAACCTTACCTAACCTAACCTAACCTAACCTAACCTTGCCTGAGAGTAAAAAAAATTTAAAAATTATTAAATACAATGACTTGACCTAACCTAACCTAACCTAACCTAACCTAACCTAACCTAACCTAACCTAACCTAATATTGCCTGAGAGGGGAAATTTTTTTAAATAATTAAATACAATGACCTTACCTAACCTAAACTAACCTAACCTAACCTAATATTGCCTGAGAGGGGAATTTTTTTTAAATAATCAAATACAATGACCTAACCTAACCTAACTTAACCTAACCTTGCCTAAAAGTAAAAAAAAATTTAAAAATTATTAAATACAATGACCTGACCTAACCTAACCTAACCTAACCTAACCTAACCTAACCTAACCTAACCTAATATTGCCTGAGAGGGGAAATTTTTTTAAATAATTAAATACAATGACCTTACCTAACCTAACCTAACCTAACCTAACCTAACCTAACATAACCTAACCTAACCTAACCTAACCTAACCTAACCTAACCTAACCTAACCTAACCTAACCTAACCTAACCTAACCTAACCTAACCTAACCTAACCTAACCTAACCTAACCTAACCTAACCTAACCTAACCTAACCTAACCTAACCTAACCTAACCTAAACTAACCTAACCTAACCTAACCTAACCTACCTAACCTAACCTAACCTAACTTAACCTAACCTAACCTAACCTAACCTAACCTAACCTAACCTAACCTAACCTAACCTAACCTAACCTAACCTAACCTAACCTAACCTAACCTAACCTAACCTAACCTAACCTAACCTAACCTAACCTAACCTAACCTAACCTAACCTAACCTAACCTAACCTAATATTGCCTGAGAGGGGAATTTTTTTTTAAATAATCAAATACAATGACCTAACCTTACCTAACTTAACCTAACCTTGCCTAAAAGTAAAAAAAAATTAAAAATTATTAAATACAATGACCTGACCTAACCTAACCTAACCTAACCTAACCTAACCTAACCTAACCTAACCTAATATTGCCTGAGAGGGGAAATTTTTTTAAATAATTAAATACAATGACCTTACCTAACCTAACCTAACCTAACCTAACCTAACCTAACATAACCTAACCTAACCTAACCTAACCTAACCTAACCTAACCTAACCTAACCTAACCTAACCTAACCTAACCTAACCTAACCTAACCTAACCTAACCTAACCTAACCTAACCTAACCTAACCTAACCTAACCTAACCTAACCTAACCTAACCTAACCTAACCTAACCTAACCTAACCTAACCTAACCTAACCTAACCTTACCTAACCTAACCTAACCTAACCTAACCTTGCCTGAGAGTAAAAAAAATTTAAAAATTATTAAATACAATGACCTGACCTAACCTAACCTAACCTAACCTAACCTAACCTAACCTTACCTAACCTAACCTAACCTAACCTAACCTTGCCTGAGAGTAAAAAAAATTTAAAAATTATTAAATACAATGACCTGACCTAACCTAACCTAACCTAACCTAACCTAAACCTAACCTAACCTAACCTAACCTAATCTAACCTAACCTAACCTAACCTAACCTAACCTAACCTACCTAACCTAACCTAACCTAACCTAACCTAACCTAACCTAACCTAACCTAACCTAACCTAACCTAACCTAACCTAACCTAACCTAACCTAACCTAACCTAACCTAACCTAACCTAACCTAACCTAACCTAACCTTACCTAACCTAACCTAACCTAACCTAACCTTGCCTGAGAGTAAAAAAAATTTAAAAATTATTAAATACAATGACTTGACCTAACCTAACCTAACCTAACCTAACCTAACCTAACCTAACCTAACCTAACCTAATATTGCCTGAGAGGGGAAATTTTTTTAAATAATTAAATACAATGACCTTACCTAACCTAAACTAACCTAACCTAACCTAATATTGCCTGAGAGGGGAATTTTTTTTAAATAATCAAATACAATGACCTAACCTAACCTAACTTAACCTAACCTTGCCTAAAAGTAAAAAAAAATTTAAAAATTATTAAATACAATGACCTGACCTAACCTAACCTAACCTAACCTAACCTAACCTAACCTAACCTAACCTAATATTGCCTGAGAGGGGAAATTTTTTTAAATAATTAAATACAATGACCTTACCTAACCTACCTAACCTAACCTAACCTAACCTAACATAACCTAACCTAACCTAACCTAACCTAACCTAACCTAACCTAACCTAACCTAACCTAACCTAACCTAACCTAACCTAACCTAACCTAACCTAACCTAACCTAACCTAACCTAACCTAACCTAACCTAACCTAACCTAACCTAACCTAACCTAACCTAACCTAACCTAACCTAAACTAACCTAACCTAACCTAACCTAACCTAACCTAACCTAACCTAACCTAACTTAACCTAACCTACCTAACCTAACCTAACCTAACCTAACCTAACCTAACCTAACCTAACCTAACCTAACCTAACCTAACCTAACCTAACCTAACCTAACCTAACCTAACCTAACCTAACCTAACCTAACCTAACCTAACCTAACCTAACCTAACCTAACCTAACCTAACCTAACCTAACCTAACCTAACCTAACCTAACCTAACCTAACCTAACCTAACCTAACCTAACCTAACTAACCTAACCTAACCTAATATTGCCTGAGAGGGGAATTTTTTTTAAATAATCAAATACAATGACCTAACCTAACCTAACTTAACCTAACCTTGCCTAAAAGTAAAAAAAAATTTAAAAATTATTAAATACAATGACCTGACCTAACCTAACCTAACCTAACCTAACCTAACCTAACCTAACCTAACCTAATATTGCCTGAGAGGGGAAATTTTTTAAATAATTAAATACAATGACCTTACCTAACCTAACCTAACCTAACCTAACCTAACCTAACATAACCTAACCTAACCTAACCTAACCTAACCTAACCTAACCTAACCTAACCTAACCTAACCTAACCTAACCTAACCTAACCTAACCTAACCTAACCTAACCTAACCTAACCTAACCTAACCTAACCTAACCTAACCTAACCTAACCTAACCTAACCTAACCTAACCTAAACTAACCTAACCTAACCTAACCTAACCTAACCTAACCTAACCTAACCTAACTTAACCTAACCTAACCTAACCTAACCTAACCTAACCTAACCTAACCTAACCTAACCTAACCTAACCTAACCTAACCTAACCTAACCTAACCTAACCTAACCTAACCTAACCTAACCTAACCTAACCTAACCTAACCTAACCTAACCTAACCTAACCTAATATTGCCTGAGAGGGGAATTTTTTTTAAATAATCAAATACAATGACCTAACCTAACCTAACTTAACCTAACCTTGCCTAAAAGTAAAAAAAAATTTAAAAATTATTAAATACAATGACCTGACCTAACCTAACCTAACCTAACCTAACCTAACCTAACCTAACCTAACCTAATATTGCCTGAGAGGGGAAATTTTTTTAAATAATTAAATACAATGACCTTACCTAACCTAACCTAACCTAACCTAACCTAACCTAACATAACCTAACCTAACCTAACCTAACCTAACCTAACCTAACCTAACCTAACATAACCTAACCTAACCTAACCTAACCTAACCTAACCTAACCTAACCTAACCTAACCTAACCTAACCTAACCTAACCTAACCTAACCTAACCTAACCTAACCTAACCTAACCTAACCTAACCTAACCTAACCTAACCTAACCTAATATTGCCTGAGAGGGGAATTTTTTTTAAATAAT
>NW_026962720.1:2500-22500 GCF_032445375.1 Bacillus rossius redtenbacheri | reverse complement strand
CCTTGGATGTGGTAGCCGTTTCTCAGGCTCCCTCTCCGGAATCGAACCCTGATTCCCCGTTACCCGTTACAACCATGGTAGGCGCAGAACCTACCATCGACAGTTGATAAGGCAGACATTTGAAAGATGCGTCGCCGGTACGGAGACCGTGCGATCAGCACAAAGTTATCCAGAGTCACCAAAGCAAACGGACGCAGACGAGCCACGCCGATTGGTTTTGATCTAATAAAAGCATCCCTCCCATTTCTGGTCGGGACTCAGTTCAGCATGTATTAGCTCTAGAATTACCACAGTTATCCAAGTCATGTGGTACGATCTAAGGAACCATAACTGATTTAATGAGCCATTCGCGGTTTCACCTTATTTTGGCTTGCACTTAGACATGCATGGCTTAATCTTTGAGACAAGCATATGACTACTGGCAGGATCAACCAGGGAGCTGCTAGCAGCTTTTTTTTTCGTTCGGAGGAACCTCCCGGGTCCGCAGAGCACCGGGTCCGAATCTTATGATGTACATTTTTTTTTCCTTCTGTATCAACAAGTACGGGGGCGACTTCCCAATATCGACACCCGCTTTGCAATTGCAAAGTCTTTCCTTCCATCTCTAATTAATTTTCCTAGGGAGTAGGCGAGGCCAAACTTCCAAGGCTTTCACTGGCGAATATATCGCGCTCTTAGAAACTCGCATGGTACTTGGCGAGTGGATTTCAAATTATATGATCGGTGCCCACATTCGGGCGCGGCCCACTGCGGGAGCAGACCGTTGGCCCGTGGGCTCGCTGTGAACTAATTTGCCCACTGGTCCGAAAAGTATTCATTTCTAAACACCTTTGGCCAGGGCTGAAGACCGCGACTAACCCCTTTGAAACTTGTCTCTCAGGGAGCTGCGATCCATCAAACATTTCATTGTTAACAGAGGGGAACCATTACTTGGTTAAGACGATAGGACACGCGTTCCCCACCATTTCGCATCCAATCGAATTGCCGCACAAGAGCTCGTTACCTGAGAAAGGTATAGCATTGGCTCGCAGCTAGTGTATTGCAGTTCAGACAGATAGGCCACTTTAGATAGTTCTTAGTGTTCACAGTTATCACCAAGACTAGACCCATATGGATTTAATTCTTCAAGGAGCAGCGGTCCACCAATAAGAGAGATGAAGACATGTTTTCGGATGGCCACAACGCCCCCTCGCCACCCAAATGTGCATGTTTTAAGTGTACATTGGGAGTCGACGGAACATCGGGAGTCCGCTTGCTTTCTCCGGATCAGCTGCCACCCCCCTGATCTACCAGATAGACAAGAACATGTCTTCTCCACCAATCTCATCCACCGAAGCTCCGATCATGGCTTCTTCTACCTTTATACTGATATACCCCCACGGAGCAACATGCGGGCAAGGGAACTCTTGCTACCCTTCAGTAAAGCAGGTATCTCTTATAGATGGTGACTGCACCTTGGCCAGGATTGAAGACCGCGACTAACCCCTTTGAAACTTGTCTCTCAGGGAGCTGCGATCCATCAAACATTTCATTGTTAACAGAGGGGAACCATTACTTGGTTAAGACGATAGGACACGCGTTCCCCACCATTTCGCATCCAATCGAATTGCCGCACAAGAGCTCGTTACCTAAGAAAGGTATAGCATTGGCTCGCAGCTAGTGTATTGCAGTTCAGACAGATAGGCCACTTTAGATAGTTCTTAGTGTTCACAGTTATCACCAAGACTAGACCCATATGGAATTAATTCTTCAAGGAGCAGCGGTCCACCAATAAGAGAGATGAAGACATGTTTTCGGATGGCCACAACGCCCCCTCGCCACCCAAATGTGCATGTTTCAAGTGTACATTGGGAGTCGACGGAACATCGGGAGTCCGCTTGCTTTCTCCGGATCAGCTGCCACCCCCCTGATCTACCAGATAGACAAGAACATGTCTTCTCCGCCAATCTCATCCACCGAAGCTCCGATCATGGCTTCTTCTACCTTTATACTGATATACCCCCACGGAGCAACATGCGGGCAAGGGAACTCTTGCTACCCTTCAGTAAAGCAGGTATCTCTTATAGATGGTGACTGCACCTTGGCCAGGATTGAAGACCGCGACTAACCCCTTTGAAACTTGTCTCTCAGGGAGCTGCGATCCATCAAACATTTCATTGTTAACAGAGGGGAACCATTACTTGGTTAAGACGACCGGACACGCGTTCCCCACCATTTCGCATCCAATCGAATCGCCGCACAAGAGCTCGTTACCTGAGAAAGGTATAGCATTGGCTCGCAGCTTGTGTATTGCAGTTCAGACAGATAGGCCACTTTAGATAGTTCTTCGTGTTCACAGTTAAGACCACGGCTAGACCCATATGGAATTAATTCTTCAAGGAGCAGCGGTACACCAAGCATTTCATTGTGTACTAGAAAGCACCTCTACCATGTAACAAACATACGACCACCAAATTTCTGCTTACTTCCCCCAGCGGATAGTATTTGCTAGTATCATCCACAAAGTAAATCAATTTTTTCAATGTACCGCTTCTTGGGGGAACTGGGCATGAATCAATCAAGCATTTTGAGGTAGCATGTCCGCTTCACCGCGAGGTGCTCTGAATACCATTATACATTCTTTTTCATCATCCACTTTCAGACCACTACAAGACCCATACTGAATTAATTCCTCAAGGAGCTGCAGTCCACAAAACATTTTACTGTGTACTAGAGGGCACCTCCACCATGTAACAGAAAACATACAACCTTCTTAATTTAATTCTGCATTGTTTCCCAGACGATTTGTTAGCCATACAACAGTACCATCCACAGTAATTCACCTCTTTGAAATCCAATGCATTGTAGAGAAACTGAGGTGGTAGCATTCAAACCGTTCTGTAATGTTAATTCTGCTTCATAGAAAGGTGCTACAGGTTCCACAATAATTAATTGGATATTTTTGCAATATATATAGGGCGAGAAAACTCGGGGGGACTCCCTTTTCATTTATGTACATATTCTTTCCATATTGCAAATAATTCCAATTTTTCCCGATTGCATGTCCCCCTAATATACCCAAAATGGGCCTATCGATGGGTTCACAAAGGTACCCAAAATATGAGATTTTGACTGAAAGAGGCTGGCTAACTTCCGGGAACATGATCATAGGAAATAGGTCAAAATCCCGAATCGCAGTTGTTTACGAACAACCACGAACGGAGACTTAAAATAACCTATAAGGCTGGAATTCATGGGGCCTGTATAACAGGCATTTACACAGACTCTCGGGAGGGAGGGCTCTGTGGCCGGGAGAATTTTCTGGCTCCCCGCCCGAAACTTTTCAGAGTCCCTAATGCCTGCTTGAATGTGAATAAGCAGAGCCCGGTAGCTGATATTTTGCCGGGGTGTGGAGGCCCCGGTCGCCGCCAAATTCCTCTGGTCACAGCTTGTGTTAATACACATGTTAATTTTACATGCAAACCACCAATGACAATTTTCCTCGGCCGCGGAGGCCTCGGATCGCCGCCAGAATTTTCTGGTTCCCGCTCAATATATTGCAGAGTCCTGCAGGCCTGCTTCTGTAGGAATATGCAGAGCCCGGTAGCTGATATTTTGCCGGGGTGAGGAGGCCTCGGTCGCCGCCAAATTCCTCTCATCCCAGCTTGTGTTAATACACATGTTAATTTTACATGCAAAACCACCAATTACCATTTCCTCGGCCGCGGAGGCCTCGGTCGCCGGGAGATTTTCCTGGCTCCCCGCTCAATATACTGCACAGTCCCGCAGGCCTGTCTCCAGTGGAATACACACAGTCCGAGAGCCGAAAATTTGCCGGGGTGTGGAGGCCTCGGTCGCCAACAGATTGCCATAGGCTCTGGCTGCAATATTTACCGTGTATTTTTTCCCTCCAGAGACACCACTACACCCTATATAACCCAAAATGGGCCTTGACGCGTGTACACGCGGAGCCCGAGCGCCGAGAGTTCTCCCGGCCGCGGAGGCCTCGGTCGCCGGGAGAATTTCAACGGCCCCTGCTCGAAATTTTTCTAAGTCCAGAATGCCTGCTTCTCCCAGCCTGTGTTAATACACATGTTAATTTAACATGTAAAATCACCAAGGACCATTTCCTCGGCCGCGGAGGCCTCGGTCACCGCCAGAATTTTCTGGCTGCCCGCTCCCCATGGGTAGACGCGCTGCCCAAGCGCCGAGAGTTCTCCCGGCCGCGGAGGCCTCGGTCGCCGGGAGAATTTCTCCGGCCCCTGCTCGAAATTTTTCAAAGTCCAGAATGCCTGCTTCTCCCAGCATGTGTTAATACACATGTTAATTTAACATGTAATATTACCAATGACCTTTTCCTCGGCCGCGGAGGCCTCGGTCGCCGCCAGAATTTTCTGGCTGCCCGCTCCCCATGGGTAGACGCGGAGCCCGAGCGCCGAGAGTTCTCCCGGCCGCGGAGGCCTCGGTCGCCGGGAGAATTTCTCCGGCCCCTGCTCGAAATTTTTCAAAGTCCAGAATGCCTAGTTCTCCCAGCCTGTGTTAATACACATGTTAATTTAACATGTAAAATTACCAAGGATTATTATCCCGGCCGCAGAGGCCTCGGTCGCCGCCAGAAATTTCTGGCTCCCCGCTCAATGTATTGCAGAGTCCCGCAGGCTTGCTTCTCCAAGCCTGTGTTAATACACATGTTAATTTAACATGTAAAATTACAGAGGATTATTTCCCCGGCCGCGGAGGCCTCGGTCGCCGCCAGAATTTTCTGGCTGCCCGCTCAATGTATTGCAGAGTCCCGCAGGCTTGCTTCTCCAAGCCTGTGTTAATACACATGTTAATTTAACATGCAAAATCACCAATGACAAATTCCTCGGCCGCGGAGGCCTCGATCGCCGGGAAAATGTTCTGGCTCCCTGCTCGAATTTTTTTTCTAAGTCCCGATTCGCTATTACAGGCTGGCGCACGGAGTCCGAGGGGCGTAAATATGCCGGGTAGTGGTGCCTTCCGTCGCCGAGACATTTTACAATTGCCTGGGAGCAGTATTTAACATGTTAATTTTTTCCCCTCGTGACACCACTACCCCCTATATAACGCAAAATGGGCCTTGCCAAGGGGGCGCGCAACGCCCGAGCGCGGGCGTTTTTCCCGGCCGCCGAGACCTCCATCGCCGGGAGAATGTCTTCAGCTATTTGCTAGATTTCCCGATTCGCCCCGCACGACAAACAACCACGAACGAGGTGGTTTTCGAGAGTTCTCCCGGCCGCGGAGGCCTCGGTCGCAGGGAGAATTTCCCTGGCCCCTGCTCGAAATTTTTCTAAGTCCAGAATGCCTGCATCTCCCAGCCTGTGTTAAAACACATGTTAATTTAACATGTAAAATTACCAATGACCATTTCCTCGGCCGCAGAGGCCTCGGTCGCAGCCAGAATTTTCTGGCTCCCTGCTCAATATATTGCAGAGTCCCGCATGCTTGCTTCTCCAAGCCTGTGTTAATACACATGTTAATTTAACATGTAAAATTACCGAGGATTATTTCCCCGGCCGCGGAGGCCTCGGTCGCCGCCAGAAATTTCTGGCTCCCCGCTCAATATATTGCAGCGACCCGCAGGCTTGCTTCTCCCAGCCTGTGTTAATACACATGTTAATTTAACATGTAAAATCACCAAGGACCATTTCCTCGGCCGCGGAGGCCTCGGTCGCCGCCAGAATTTTCTGGCTGCCCGCTCCCCATGTGTAGACGCGGAGCCCGAGCGCCGAGAGTTCTCCCGGCCGCGGAGGCCTCGTAGCCGGGAGAATTTCTCGGGCCCCTGCTCGAAATTTTTCTAAGTCCAGAATGCCTGCTTCTCCCAGCCTGTGTTAATACACATGTTAATTTAACATGTAATTTTACCAATGACCTTTTCCTCGGCCGCGGAGGCCTCGGTCGCCGCCAGAATTTTCTGGCTCCCGGCTCAATATATTACAGAGTCCCGCAGGCCTGTCTCCAGTGGAATACACACAGTCCGAGAGCCGAAAATTTGCCGGGGTGTGGAGGCCTCGGTCGCCAACAGATTGCCATAGGCTCTGGCTGCAATATTTACCGTGTATTTTTTCCCTCCAGAGACACCACTACCCCCTATAAAACCCAAAATAGGCCTTGCGGTGGGTACACGCAGAGCCCGAGCGCCGAAGTTCTCCCGGCCGCGGAGGCCTCGGTCGCCGGGAGAATTTCTCCGGCCCCTGCTCGAAATTTTTCAAAGTCCAGAATGCCTGCTTCTCCCAGCCTGTGTTAATACACATGTTAATTTAACATGTTAAATTATCGAGGATTATTTCCCCGGCCGTGGAGGCCTCGGTCGCCGCCAGAATTTTCTGGCTCCCCGCTCAATATATTGCAGAGTCCCGCAGGCTTGCTTCTCCCAGCCTGTGTTAATACACATGTTAATTTAACATGTAAAATCACCGAGGACCATTTCCTCGGCCGCGGAGGCCTCGGTCGCCGCCAGAATTTTCTGGCTCACCTCTCAATGTATTGCAGAGTCCCGCAGGCTTGGTTCTCCAAGCCTGTGTTAATACACATGTTAATTTAACATGTAAAATTACCGAGGATTATTTCCCCGGCCGCGGAGGCCTCGGTCGCCGCCAGAATTTTCTGGCTCCCCGCTCAATGTATTGCAGAGTCCCGCAGGCTTGGTTCTCCAAGCCTGTGTTAATACACATGTTAATTTAACATGTAAAATTACCGAGGATTATTTCCCCGGCCACGGAGGCCTCGGTCGCCGACAGAATTGTCTGGCTCCCTGCTCGAATTTTTTCTAAGTCCCGATTCGCTATTACAGGCTGGCGCACGGAGTCAGAGGGGCGGGAATTCGCCGGGTAGTGGTGCCTTCCGTCGCCGAGACATTTTTCTATTGCCTGGAAGCTGTATTTAACATGTTAATTTTTTCCCCCTCGGGACACCACTACCCCCTATATAACCCAACATGGGCCTTGCCGCGGGTACACGCGGAGCCCGAGCGCCGAGTGTTCTCCCGGCCGCGGAGGCCTCGGTCGCCGGGAGAATTTCTCCGGCCCCTGCTCGAAATTTTTCAAAGTCCAGAATGCCTGCTTCTCCCAGCCTGTGTTAATACACATGTTAATTTAACATGTTAAATTACCGAGGATTATTTCCCCGGCCGTGGAGGCCTCGGTCGCCGCCAGAATTTTCTGGCTCCCCGCTCAATATATTGCAGAGTCCCGCAGGCTTGCTTTTCCCAGCCTGTGTTAATACACATGTTAATTTAACATGTAAAATTACCAATGACCATTTCCTCGGCCGCAGAGGCCTCGGTCGCCGCCAGAATTTTCTGGCTCCCCGCTCAATGTATTGCAGAGTCCCGCAGGCATGCTTCTCCAAGCCTGTGTTAATACACATGTTAATTTAACATGTTAAATTACCGAGGATTATTTCCCCGGCCGTGGAGGCCTCGGTCGCCGCCAGAATTTTCTGGCTCCCCGCTCAATATATTGCAGAGTCCCGCAGGCTTGCTTTTCCCAGCCTGTGTTAATACACATGTTAATTTAACATGTAAAATCACCAAGGACCATTTCCTCGGCCGCGGAGGCCTCGGTCGCCGCCAGAATTTTCTGGCTTCCCGCTCCCCATGGGTAGACGCGGAGCCCGAGCGCCGAGAGTTCTCCCGGCCGCGGAGGCCTCGGTCGCCGGGAGAATTTCTCCGGCCCCTGCTCGAAATTTTTCAAAGTCTAGAATGCCTAGTTCTCCCAGCCTGTGTTAATACACATGTTAATTTAACATGTAAAATTACCAAGGATTATTATCCCGGCCGCAGAGGCCTCGGTCGCCGCCAGAAATTTCTGGCTCCCCGCTCAATGTATTGCAGCGTCCCGCAGGCTTGCTTCTCCAAGCCTGTGTTAATACACATGTTAATTTAACATGTAAAATTACAGAGGATTATTTCCCCGGCCGCGGAGGCCTCGGTCGCCGCCAGAATTTTCTGGCTGCCCGCTCAATGTATTGCAGAGTCCCGCAGGCTTGCTTCTCCAAGCCTGTGTTAATACACATGTTAATTTAACATGCAAAATCACCAATGACAAATTCCTCGGCCGCGGAGGCCTCGATCGCCGGGAAAATGTTCTGGCTCCCTGCTCGAATTTTTTTTCTAAGTCCCGATTCGCTATTACAGGCTGGCGCACGGAGTCCGAGGGGCGTAAATATGCCGGGTAGTGGTGCCTTCCGTCGCCGAGACATTTTACAATTGCCTGGGAGCAGTATTTAACATGTTAATTTTTTCCCCTCGGGACACCACTACCCCCTATATAACCCAAAATGGGCCTTGCCAAGGGGGCGCGCAACGCCCGAGCGCGGGCGTTTTTCCCGGCCGCCGAGGCCTCCATCGCCGGGAGAATGTCTTCAGCTATTTGCTAGATTTCCCGATTCGCCCCGCACGGCAAACAACCACGAACGAGGTGGTTTTCGAGAGTTCTCCCGGCCGCGGAGGCCTCGGTCGCCGGGAGAATTTCTCGGGCCCCTGCTCGAAATTTTTCTAAGTCCAGAATGCCTGCATCTCCCAGCCTGTGTTAAAACACATGTTAATTTAACATGTAAAATTACCAATGACCATTTCCTCGGCCGCAGAGGCCTCGGTCGCAGCCAGAATTTTCTGGCTCCCTGCTCAATATATTGCAGAGTCCCGCATGCTTGCTTCTCCCAGCCTGTGTTAATACACATGGTTATTTAACATGTAAAATTACCGAGGATTATTTCCCTGGCCGCAGAGGCCGCGGTCGCCGCCAGAATTTTCTGGCTCCCCGCTCAATGTATTGCAGAGTCCCGCAGGCTTGCTTCTCCAAGCCTGTGTTAATACACATGTTAATTTAACATGTAAAATTACCGAGGATTATTTCCCCGGCCGCGGAGGCCTCGGTCGCCGCCAGAATTTTCTGGCTCCCCGCTCAATATATTGCAGCGACCCGCAGGCTTGCTTCTCCCAGCCTGTGTTAATACACATGTTAATTTAACATGTAAAATTACCGAGGATTATTTCCCCGGCCGCGGAGGCTTCGGTCGCCGCCAGAATTTTCTGGCTCCCGGCTCAATATATTACAGAGTCCCGCAGGCCTGTCTCCAGTGGAATACACACAGTCCGAGAGCCGAAAATTTGCCGGGGTGTGGAGGCCTCGGTCGCCAACAGATTGCCATAGGCTCTGGCTGCAATATTTACCGTGTATTTTTTCCCTCCAGAGACACCACTACCCCCTATATAACCCAAAATGGGCCTTGCGGCGTGTACACGCGGAGCCCGAGCGCCGAAGTTCTCCCGGCCGCGGAGGCCTCGGTCGCCGGGAGAATTTCTCCGGCCCCTGCTCGAAATTTTTCAAAGTCCAGAATGCCTGCTTCTCCCAGCCTGTGTTAATACACATGTTAATTTAACATGTAAAATTACCGAGGATTATTTCCCCGGCCGCGGAGGCCTCGGTCGCCGCCAGAATTTTCTGGCTCCCCGCTCAATGTATTGCAGAGTCCCGCAGGCTTGCTTCTCCCAGCCTGTGTTAATACACATGTTAATTTAACATGTAAAATCATTGAGGACCATTTCCTCGGCCGCGGAGGCCTCGGTCGCCGCCAGAATTTTCTGGCTCCCCGCTCAATGTATTGCAGAGTCCCGCAGGCTTGCTTCTCCCAGCCTGTGTTAATACACATGTTAATTTAACATGTAAAATCAACAAGGACCATTTCCTCGGCCGCGGAGGCCTCGGTCGCCGCCAGAATTTTCTGGCTGCCCGCTCCCCATTGGTAGACGCGGAGCCCGAGCGCCGAGAGTTCTCCCGGCCGCGGAGGCCTCGGTCGCCGGGAGAATTTCTCCGGCCCCTGCTCGAAATTTTTCAAAGTCCAGAATGCCTGCTTCTCCCAGCATGTGTTAATACACATGTTAATTTAACATGTAATATTACCAATGACCTTTTCCTCGTCCGCGGAGGCCTCGGTCGCCGCCAGAATTTTCTGGCTGCCCGCTCCCCATGGGTAGACGCGCTGCCCGAGCGCCGAGATTTCTCCCGGCCGCGGAGGCCTCTGTCGCCGGGAGAATTTCTCTGGCCCCTGCTCGAAATTTTTCAAAGTCCAGAATGCCTAGTTCTCCCAGCCTGTGTTAATACACATGTTAATTTAACATGTAAAATTACCAAGGATTATTATCCCGGCCGCAGAGGCCTCGGTCGCCGCCAGAAATTTCTGGCTCCCCGCTCAATGTATTGCAGAGACCCGCAGGCTTGCTTCTCCAAGCCTGTGTTAATACACATGTTAATTTAACATGTAAAATTACCGAGGATTATTTCCCCGGCCGCGGAGGCCTCGATCGCCGCCAGAAATTTCTGGCTCCCCGCTCAATATATTGCAGCGACCCGCAGGCTTGCTTCTCCCAGCCTGTGTTAATACACATGTTAATTTAACATGTAAAATCACCAAGGACCATTTCCTCGGCCGCGGAGGCCTCGGTCGCCGCCAGAATTTTCTGGCTGCCCGCTCCCCATGTGTAGACGCGGAGCCCGAGCGCCGAGAGTTCTCCCGGCCGCGGAGGCCTCGGTCGCCGCCAGAATTTTCTGGCTCCCCGCTCAATGTATTGCAGAGTCCCGCAGGCTTGCTTCTCCAAGCCTGTGTTAATACACATGTTAATTTAACATGCAAAATCACCAATGACAATTTCCTCGGCCGCGGAGGCCTCCATCGCCGGGAGAATTTTCTGGCTCTCTGCTCGAATTTTTTCTAAGTCCCGATTCGCTATTACAGGCTGGCGCACGGAGTCCGAGGGGCGGAAATATGCCGGGTAGTGGTGCCTTCCGTCGCCGAGACATTTTACAATTGCCTGGGAGCAGTATTTAACATGTTAATTTTTTCCCCCTCGGGACACCACTACCCCCTATATAACCCAAAATGGGCCATGCAATGGGTGCCCACAACGCCCGAGCGCGGGCATTTTTCCCGGGCGCCGAGGCCTCGATCGCCGGGAGAATGTCTCCAGCTATTTGCATGATGTCCCGATTCGCCCCACAAGGCGAACAACCACGAACGAGGTGGTTTTCGTTCGTGGTTGTTTTCGTTCGTGGTTGTTTACTGTTCGTGGTTGTTTTCATTCGTGGTTGTTGTGCGTTCGTGGTTGTTGTCGTTCGGGGTTGTTTTCCGTTCGTGGTTGTTGTCGTTCGTGGTTGTTGTCGTTCGTGGTTGTTGTCGTTCGTGGTTGTTTTCCGTTCGTGGTTGTTTTACGTTCGTGGTTGTTTTCGAGGCAATTGGTACTTTGAAAATTTCAATCGGTTAGCTAGAAAAAATTCTCCCGGCGGTGATTGCCTTGATCGCGCGGGAGAATTTTCTGGCTCCCCGATAAAATTTTTTCCAAGTCCCGATTCGCTCTTACTAGCTGGCGCACGGAGTCCGAGGGGCGGGAATTCGCCGGGTAGTGGTGTGTTCCGTCGCCGAGACATTTTCCTATTGCCTGGAAGCAGTATTTAACATGTTAATTTTTTCCCCCTCGGGACACCACTACCCCCTATATAACACAAAATGGGCCTTGCCGCGGGTACACCCGGAGCCCGAGCGCCGAGAGTTCTCCCGGCCGCAGAGGCCTCGGTCGCCGGGAGATTTTCTCCGGCCCCTGCTCGAAATTTTCCAAAGTCCAGAATGCCTGCTTCTCCCAGCCTGTGTTAATACACATGTTAATTTAACATGTAAAATCACCAAGGACCATTTCCTCGGCCGCGGAGGCCTCGGTCGCCGCCAGAATTTTCTGGCTGCCCGCTCCCCAAGGGTAGACGCGGAGCCCGAGCGCCGAGAGTTCTCCCGGCCGCGGAGGCCTCGGTCGCCGGGAGAATTTCTCCGGCCCCTGCTCGAAATTTTTCAAAGTCCAGAATGCCTGCTTCTCCCAGCATGTGTTAATACACATGTTAATTTAACATGTAATATTACCAATGACCTTTTCCTCGGCCGCGGAGGCCTCGGTCGCCGCCAGAATTTTCTGGCTGCCCGCTCCCCATGGGTAGACGCGGAGCCCGAGCGCCGAGAGTTCTCCCGGCCGCGGAGGCCTCGGTCGCCGGGAGAATTTCTCCGGCCCCTGCTCGAAATTTTTCAAAGTCCAGAATGCCTAGTTCTCCCAGCCTGTGTTAATACACATGTTAATTTAACATGTAAAATTACCAAGGATTATTATCCCGGCCGCAGAGGCCTCGGTCGCCGCCAGAAATTTCTGGCTCCCCGCTCAATGTATTGCAGAGTCCCGCAGGCTTGCTTCTCCAAGCCTGTGTTAATACACATGTTAATTTAACATGTAAAATTACAGAGGATTATTTCCCCGGCCGCGGAGGCCACGGTCGCCGCCAGAATTTTCTGGCTGCCCGCTCAATGTATTGCAGAGTCCCGCAGGCTTGCTTCTCCAAGCCTGTGTTAATACACATGTTAATTTAACATGCAAAATCACCAATGACAAATTCCTCGGCCGCGGAGGCCTCGATCGCCGGGAAAATGTTCTGGCTCCCTGCTCGAATTTTTTTTCTAAGTCCCGATTCGCTATTACAGGCTGGCGCACGGAGTCCGAGGGGCGTAAATATGCCGGGTAGTGGTGCCTTCCGTCGCCGAGACATTTTACAATTGCCTGGGAGCAGTATTTAACATGTTAATTTTTTCCCCTCGGGACACCACTACCCCCTATATAACCCAAAATGGGCCTTGCCAAGGGGGCGCGCAACGCCCGAGCGCGGGCGTTTTTTCCCGGCCGCCGAGGCCTCCATCGCCGGGAGAATGTCTTCAGCTATTTGCTAGATTTCCCGATTCGCCCCGCACGGCAAACAACCACGAACGAGGTGGTTTTCGAGAGTTCTCCCGGCCGCAGAGGCCTCGGTCGCCGGGAGAATTTCTCGGGCCCCTGCTCGAAATTTTTCTAAGTCCAGAATGCCTGCATCTCCCAGCCTGTGTTAAAACACATGTTAATTTAACATGTAAAATTACCAATGACCATTTCCTCGGCCGCAGAGGCCTCGGTCGCAGCCAGAATTTTCTGGCTCCCTGCTCAATATATTGCAGAGTCCCGCATGCTTGCTTCTCCCAGCCTGTGTTAATACACATGGTTATTTAACATGTAAAATTACCGAGGATTATTTCCCTGGCCGCAGAGGCCGCGGTCGCCGCCAGAATTTTCTGGCTCCCCGCTCAATGTATTGCAGAGTCCCGCAGGCTTGCTTCTCCAAGCCTGTGTTAATACACATGTTAATTTAACATGTAAAATTACCGAGGATTATTTCCCCGGCCGCGGAGGCCTCGGTCGCCGCCAGAATTTTCTGGCTCCCCGCTCAATATATTGCAGCGACCCGCAGGCTTGCTTCTCCCAGCCTGTGTTAATACACATGTTAATTTAACATGTAAAATTACCGAGGATTATTTCCCCGGCCGCGGAGGCCTCGGTCGCCGCCAGAATTTTCTGGCTCCCGGCTCAATATATTACAGAGTCCCGCAGGCCTGTCTCCAGTGGAATACACACAGTCCGAGAGCCGAAAATTTGCCGGCGTGTGGAGGCCTCGGTCGCCAACAGATTGCCATAGGCTCTGGCTGCAATATTTACCGTGTATTTTTTCCCTCCAGAGACACCACTACCCCCTATATAACCCAAAATGGGCCTTGCGGCGGGTACACGCGGAGCCCGAGCGCCGAAGTTCTCCCGGCCGCGGAGGCCTCGGTCGCCGGGAGAATTTCTCCGGCCCCTGCTCGAAATTTTTCAAAGTCCAGAATGCCTGCTTCTCCCAGCCTGTGTTAATACACATGTTAATTTAACATGTAAAATTACCG
The DNA here is from genome assembly GCF_032445375.1 of Bacillus rossius redtenbacheri. Classification (NCBI taxonomy): domain Eukaryota; kingdom Metazoa; phylum Arthropoda; class Insecta; order Phasmatodea; family Bacillidae; genus Bacillus; species Bacillus rossius. Next base: position 8,724 of record NW_026962720.1, on the reverse strand, counting down.
AGGATTATTTCCCCGGCCGCGGAGGCCTCGGTCGCCGCCAGAATTTTCTGGCTCCCCGCTCAATGTATTGCAGAGTCCCGCAGGCTTGCTTCTCCCAGCCTGTGTTAATACACATGATAATTTAACATGTAAAATCATTGAGGACCATTTCCTCGGCCGCGGAGGCCTCGGTCGCCGCCAGAATTTTCTGGCTCCCCGCTCAATGTATTGCAGAGTCCCGCAGGCTTGCTTCTCCCAGCCTGTGTTAATACACATGTTAATTTAACATGTAAAATCAACAAGGACCATTTCCTCGGCCGCGGAGGCCTCGGTCGCCGCCAGAATTTTCTGGCTGCCCGCTCCCCATTGGTAGACGCGGAGCCCGAGCGCCGAGAGTTCTCCCGGCCGCGGAGGCCTCGGTCGCCGGGAGAATTTCTCCGGCCCCTGCTCGAAATTTTTCAAAGTCCAGAATGCCTGCTTCTCCCAGCATGTGTTAATACACATGTTAATTTAACATGTAATATTACCAATGACCTTTTCCTCGGCCGCGGAGGCCTCGGTCGCCGCCAGAATTTTCTGGCTGCCCGCTCCCCATGGGTAGACGCGCTGCCCGAGCGCCGAGAGTTCTCCCGGCCGCGGAGGCCTCGGTCGCCGGGAGAATTTCTCCGGCCCCTGCTCGAAATTTTTCAAAGTCCAGAATGCCTAGTTCTCCCAGCCTGTGTTAATACACATGTTAATTTAACATGTAAAATTACCAAGGATTATTATCCCGGCCGCAGAGGCCTCGGTCGCCGCCAGAAATTTCTGGCTCCCCGCTCAATGTATTGCAGAGTCCCGCAGGCTTGCTTCTCCAAGCCTGTGTTAATACACATGTTAATTTAACATGTAAAATTACCGAGGATTATTTCCCCGGCCGCGGAGGCCTCGGTCGCCGCCAGAAATTTCTGGCTCCCCGCTCAATATATTGCAGCGACCCGCAGGCTTGCTTCTCCCAGCCTGTGTTAATACACATGTTAATTTAACATGTAAAATCACCAAGGACCATTTCCTCGGCCGCGGAGGCCGGTCGCCGCCAGAATTTTCTGGCTGCCCGCTCCCCATGTGTAGACGCGGAGCCCGAGCGCCGAGAGTTCTCCCGGCCGCGGAGGCCTCGGTCGCCGCCAGAATTTTCTGGCTCCCCGCTCAATGTATTGCAGAGTCCCGCAGGCTTGCTTCTCCAAGCCTGTGTTAATACACATGTTAATTTAACATGCAAAATCACCAATGACAATTTCCTCGGCCGCGGAGGCCTCCATCGCCGGGAGAATTTTCTGGCTCTCTGCTCGAATTTTTTCTAAGTCCCGATTCGCTATTACAGGCTGGCGCACGGAGTCCGAGGGGCGGAAATATGCCGGGTAGTGGTGCCTTCCGTCGCCGAGACATTTTACAATTGCCTGGGAGCAGTATTTAACATGTTAATTTTTTCCCCCTCGGGACACCACTACCCCCTATATAACCCAAAATGGGCCATGCAATGGGTGCCCACAACGCCCGAGCGCGGGCATTTTTCCCGGGCGCCGAGGCCTCGATCGCCGGGAGAATGTCTCCAGCTATTTGCATGATGTCCCGATTCGCCCCACAAGGCGAACAACCACGAACGAGGTGGTTTTCGTTCGTGGTTGTTTTCGTTCGTGGTTGTTTACCGTTCGTGGTTGTTTTCATTCGTGGTTGTTGTGCGTTCGTGGTTGTTGTCGTTCGGGGTTGTTTTCCGTTCGTGGTTGTTGTCGTTCGTGGTTGTTGTCGTTCGTGGTTGTTGTCGTTCGTGGTTGTTTTCCGTTCGTGGTTGTTTTACGTTCGTGGTTGTTTTCGAGGCAATTGGTACTTTGAAAATTTCAATCGGTTAGCTAGAAAAAATTCTCCCGGCGGTGATTGCCTTGATCGCCGGGAGAATTTTCTGGCTCCCCGATAAAATTTTTTCCAAGTCCCGATTCGCTCTTACAAGCTGGCGCACGGAGTCCGAGGGGCGGGAATTCGCCGGGTAGTGGTGCGTTCCGTCGCCGAGACATTTTCCTATTGCCTGGAAGCAGTATTTAACATGTTAATTTTTTCCCCCTCGGGACACCACTACCCCCTATATAACACAAAATGGGCCTTGCCGCGGGTACACCCGGAGCCCGAGCGCCGAGAGTTCTCCCGGCCGCAGAGGCCTCGGTCGCCGGGAGAATTTCTCCGGCCCCTGCTCGAAATTTTCCAAAGTCCAGAATGCCTGCTTCTCCCAGCCTGTGTTAATACACATGTTAATTTAACATGTAAAATTACCAAGGACCATTTCCTCGGCCGCGGAGGCCTCGGTCGCCGCCAGAATTTTCTGGCTGCCCGCTCCCCATGGGTAGACGCGGAGCCCGAGCGCCGAGAGTTCTCCCGGCCGCGGAGGCCTCGGTCGCCGGGAGAATTTCTCCGGCCCCTGCTCGAAATTTTTCAAAGTCCAGAATGCCTGCTTCTCCCAGCATGTGTTAATACACATGTTAATTTAACATGTAATATTACCAATGACCTTTTCCTCGGCCGCGGAGGCCTCGGTCGCCGCCAGAATTTTCTGGCTGCCCGCTCCCCATGGGTAGACGCGGAGCCCGAGCGCCGAGAGTTCTCCCGGCCGCGGAGGCCTCGGTCGCCGGGAGAATTTCTCCGGCCCCTGCTCGAAATTTTTCAAAGTCCAGAATGCCTAGTTCTCCCAGCCTGTGTTAATACACATGTTAATTTAACATGTAAAATTAACAAGGATTATTATCCCGGCCGCAGAGGCCTCGGTCGCCGCCAGAAATTTCTGGCTCCCCGCTCAATGTATTGCAGAGTCCCGCAGGCTTGCTTCTCCAAGCCTGTGTTAATACACATGTTAATTTAACATGTAAAATTACAGAGGATTATTTCCCCGGCCGCGGAGGCCTCGGTCGCCGCCAGAATTTTCTGGCTGCCCGCTCAATGTATTGCAGAGTCCCGCAGGCTTGCTTCTCCAAGCCTGTGTTAATACACATGTTAATGTAACATGCAAAATCACCAATGACAAATTCCTCGGCCGCGGAGGCCTCGATCGCCGGGAAAATGTTCTGGCTCCCTGCTCGAATTTTTTTTCTAAGTCCCGATTCGCTATTACAGGCTGGCGCACGGAGTCCGAGGGGCGTAAATATGCCGGGTAGTGGTGCCTTCCGTCGCCGAGACATTTTACAATTGCCTGGGAGCAGTATTTAACATGTTAATTTTTTCCCCTCGGGACACCACTACCCCCTATATAACCCAAAATGGGCCTTGCCAAGGGGGCGCGCAACGCCCGAGCGCGGGCGTTTTTCCCGGCCGCCGAGGCCTCCATCGCCGGGAGAATGTCTTCAGCTATTTGCTAGATTTCCCGATTCGCCCCGCACGGCAAACAACCACGAACGAGGTGGTTTTCGAGAGTTCTTCCGGCCGCGGAGGCCTCGGCCGCCGGGAGAATTTCTCCGGCCCCTGTTCGAAATTTTTCTAAGACCAGAATGCCTGCATCTCCCAGCCTGTGTTAATACACATGTTAATTTAACATGTAAAATCACCAAGGACCATTTCCTCGGCCGCGGAGGCCTCGGTCGCCGCCAGAATTTTCTGGCTGCCCGCTCCCCATGGGTAGACGCGGAGCCCGAGCGCCGAGAGTTCTCCCGGCCGCGGAGGCCTCGGTCGCCGGGAGAATTTCTGCGGCCCCTGCTCGAAATTTTTCAAAGTCCAGAATGCCTGCTTCTCCCAGCATGTGTTAATACACATGTTAATTTAACATGTAATATTACCAATGACCTTTTCCTCGGCCGCGGAGGCCTCGGTCGCCGCCAGAATTTTCTGGCTGCCCGCTCCCCATGGGTAGACGCGGAGCCCGAGCGCCGAGAGTTCTCCCGGCCGCGGAGGCCTCGGTCGCCGGGAGAATTTCTCCGGCCCCTGCTCGAAATTTTTCAAAGTCCAGAATGCCTGCTTCTCCCAGCATGTGTTAATACACATGTTAATTTAACATGTAAAATTACCAAGGATTATTATCCCGGCCGCGGAGGCCTCGGTCGCCGCCAGAATTTTCTGGCTCCCCGCTCAATATATTGCAGAGTCCCGCAGGCTTGCTTCTCCCAGCCAGTGTTAATACACATGTTAATTTAACATGTAAAATCACCGATGACCATTTCCTCGGCCGCGGAGGTCTCGGTCACCGCCAGAATTTTCTGGCTCCCTGCTCGAATTTTTTCTAAGTCCCGATTCGCTATTATAGGCTGGCGCACGGATTCCGAGGGGCGGGAATTCGCCGGGTAGTGGTGCCTTCCGTCGCCGAGACATTTCTCTATTGCCTGGAAGCTGTATTTAACATGTTAATTTTTACCCCTCGGGACACCACTACCCCCTATATAACCCAAAATGGACCTTGCCGCGGGTACACGCGGAGCCCGAGCGCCGAGAGTTCTCCCGGCCGCGGAGGCCTCGGTCGCCGCCAGAATTTTCTGGCTCCCCGCTCAATGTATTGCAGAGTCCCGCAGGCTTGCTTCTCCAAGCCTGTGTTAATACACATGTTAATTTAACATGCAAAATCACCAATGACAATTTCCTCGGCCGCGGAGGCCTCCATCGCCGGGAGAATTTTCTGGCTCTCTGCTCGAATTTTTTCTAAGTCCCGATTCGCTATTACAGGCTGGCGCACGGAGTCCGAGGGGCGGAAATATGCCGGGTAGTGGTGCCTTCCGTCGCCGAGACATTTCTCTATTGCCTGGAAGCTGTATTTAACATGTTAATTTTTTCCCCTCGGGACACCACTACCCCCTATATAACCCAAAATGGGCCTTGCCATGGGTGCGCGCAACGCCCAAACGCGCGCGTTTTTCCCGGCCGCCGAGGCCTCGATCGCCGGGAGAATGTCTCCAGCTATTTGCTTGATTTCCCGATTCGCCCCGCACGGCAAACAACCACGAACGAAAACAACCACGAATAGAGCAAAATTGCTATTTCTCAAGAACTTCTGTGTGGACGTGGCTGCTGCTTCTGCCACAGCTTCTCGGAAGGAAAATACGTCATTACTGATCCAAGCTAATATATTTTTACTGAATATATTAAAAAAAAAAAAAAAGTTAAAAAAAAAAAAACACTGTTTCTATGGAAAACAAAATTTCAAAATAGAAAATAAATTTGAATTAAAAATATTTTAAGATTAATTAATAAATATAAATTAATATTAGTATATATAAAAAAATTATTTTATTTAACATAATTTAAATGGGGTGCTTCTTAAGATATTATCCACATGATAATCCTCATACTCACATATGGCAATAAAATATTTATAATAATATACACCATTCATCCCACACTTTTTTTTATTGATAAAATAATTTTTTTATATAAAATATTTAAAATTAAAATTTTTTTAAAAAAAATTTACACTATTGTGGACTTGAACTGACTTACCTCAGAGAACTAATATTTAAAATTAATTAAAAAAAACCAATGACCTAACCTGACCTAACCAAACCCAACCTAACATAACCTAACCTAACCTAACCTAACCTAACCTAACCTAACCTTGCCTGAGAGGGGAAAAATTTCAAAATAATTAAATACAATGACCTAACCTAACCTAAACAAACCTAACCTAACCTAACATTGCCTGAGAGAGGAAAAATTTAAAAAAATTAAATACAATAACCTAACCTTACATAACCTAACCTAACCTAACCTAACCTTGCCTGAGAGGGAAAAAATTTGAAAATAATTAAATACAATGACCTAATGTAACCTAACCTAACCTAACCTTGCCTGAGAGAGGAAAATTTTTAAAAAATTAAATACAATGACCTAACCTAACATAACCTAACCTAACCTAACCTAACCTAACCCAACCTAACCTAACCTAACCTAACCTAACCTAACCTAACCTAACCTAACCTAACCTAACCTAACCTAACCTAACCTAACCTAACCTAATATTGCCTGAGAGGGGAAATTTTTTTAAATAATTAAATACAATGACCTTACCTAACCTAAACTAACCTAACCTAACCTAATATTGCCTGAGAGGGGAATTTTTTTTAAATAATCAAATACAATGACCTAACCTAACCTAACTTAACCTAACCTTGCCTAAAAGTAAAAAAAATTTAAAAATTATTAAATACAATGACCTGACCTAACCTAACCTAACCTAACCTAACCTAACCTAACCTAACCTAACCTAATATTGCCTGAGAGGGGAAATTTTTTTAAATAATTAAATACAA
>NW_026962719.1:15000-31064 GCF_032445375.1 Bacillus rossius redtenbacheri | reverse complement strand
CTCTGCAATACATTGAGCGGGGAGCCAGAAATTTCTGGCGGCGACCGAGGCCTCTGCGGCCGGGATAATAATCCTTGTTAATTTTACATGTTAAATTAACATGTGTATTAACACAGGCTGGGAGAACTAGGCATTCTGGACTTTGAAAAATTTCGAGCAGGGGCCGGAGAAATTCTCCCGGCGACCGAGGCCTCCGCGGCCGGGAGAACTCTCGGCGCTCGGGCTCCGCGTCTACCCATGGGGAGCGGGCAGCCAGAAAATTCTGGCGGCGACCGAGGCCTCCGCGGCCGAGGAAAAGGTCATTGGTAATATTACATGTTAAATTAACATGTGTATTAACACATGCTGGGAGAAGCAGGCATTCTGGACTTTGAAAAATTTCGAGCAGGGGCCGGAGAAATTCTCCCGGCGACCGAGGCCTCCGCGGCCGGGAGAACTCTCGGCGCTCGGGCTCCGCGTCTACCCATGGGGAGCGGGCAGCCAGAAAATTCTGGCGGCGACCGAGGCCTCCGCGGCCGAGGAAATGGTCCTTGGTAATTTTACATGTTAAATTAACATGTGTATTAACACAGGCTGGGAGAAGCAGGCATTCTGGACTTTGGAAAATTTCGAGCAGGGGCCGGAGAAATTCTCCCGGCGACCGAGGCCTCTGCGGCCGGGAGAACTCTCGGCGCTCGGGCTCCGGGTGTACCCGCGGCAAGGCCCATTTTGTGTTATATAGGGGGTAGTGGTGTCCCGAGGGGGGAAAAAATTAACATGTTAAATACTGCTTCCAGGCAATAGGAAAATGTCTCGGCGACGGAACGCACCACTACCCGGCGAATTCCCGCCCCTCGGACTCCGTGCGCCAGCTTGTAAGAGCGAATCGGGACTTGGAAAAAATTTTATCGGGGAGCCAGAAAATTCTCCCGGCGATCAAGGCAATCACCGCCGGGAGAATTTTTTCTAGCTAACCGATTGAAATTTTCAAAGTACCAATTGCCTCGAAAACAACCACGAACGTAAAACAACCACGAACGGAAAACAACCACGAACGACAACAACCACGAACGACAACAACCACGAACGACAACAACCACGAACGGAAAACAACCCCGAACGACAACAACCACGAACGCACAACAACCACGAATGAAAACAACCACGAACGGTAAACAACCACGAACGAAAACAACCACGAACGAAAACCACCTCGTTCGTGGTTGTTCGCCTTGTGGGGCGAATCGGGACATCATGCAAATAGCTGGAGACATTCTCCCGGCGATCGAGGCCTCGGCGCCCGGGAAAAATGCCCGCGCTCGGGCGTTGTGGGCACCCATTGCATGGCCCATTTTGGGTTATATAGGGGGTAGTGGTGTCCCGAGGGGGAAAAAATTAACATGTTAAATACTGCTCCCAGGCAATTGTAAAATGTCTCGGCGACGGAAGGCACCACTACCCGGCATATTTCCGCCCCTCGGACTCCGTGCGCCAGCCTGTAATAGCGAATCGGGACTTAGAAAAAATTCGAGCAGAGAGCCAGAAAATTCTCCCGGCGATGGAGGCCTCCGCGGCCGAGGAAATTGTCATTGGTGATTTTGCATGTTAAATTAACATGTGTATTAACACAGGCTTGGAGAAGCAAGCCTGCGGGACTCTGCAATACATTGAGCGGGGAGCCAGAAAATTCTGGCGGCGACCGAGGCCTCCGCGGCCGGGAGAACTCTCGGCGCTCGGGCTCCGCGTCTACACATGGGGAGCGGGCAGCCAGAAAATTCTGGCGGCGACCGAGGCCTCCGCGGCCGAGGAAATGGTCCTTGGTGATTTTACATGTTAAATTAACATGTGTATTAACACAGGCTGGGAGAAGCAAGCCTGCGGGTCGCTGCAATATATTGAGCGGGGAGCCAGAAATTTCTGGCGGCGACCGAGGCCTCCGCGGCCGGGGAAATAATCCTCGGTAATTTTACATGTTAAATTAACATGTGTATTAACACAGGCTTGGAGAAGCAAGCCTGCGGGACTCTGCAATACATTGAGCGGGGAGCCAGAAATTTCTGGCGGCGACCGAGGCCTCTGCGGCCGGGATAATAATCCTTGGTAATTTTACATGTTAAATTAACATGTGTATTAACACAGGCTGGGGAGAACTAGGCATTCTGGACTTGAAAAATTTCGAGCAGGGGCCGGAGAAATTCTCCCGGCGACCGAGGCCTCCGCGGCCGGGAGAACTCTCGGCGCTCGGGCAGCGCGTCTACCCATGGGGAGCGGGCAGCCAGAAAATTCTGGCGGCGACCGAGGCCTCCGCGGCCGAGGAAAAGGTCATTGGTAATATTACATGTTAAATTAACATGTGTATTAACACATGCTGGGAGAAGCAGGCATTCTGGACTTTGAAAAATTTCGAGCAGGGGCCGGAGAAATTCTCCCGGCGACCGAGGCCTCCGCGGCCGGGAGAACTCTCGGCGCTCGGGCTCCGCGTCTACCAATGGGGAGCGGGGCAGCCAGAAAATTCTGGCGGCGACCGAGGCCTCCGCGGCCGAGGAAATGGTCCTTGTTGATTTTACATGTTAAATTAACATGTGTATTAACACAGGCTGGGAGAAGCAAGCCTGCGGGACTCTGCAATACATTGAGCGGGGAGCCAGAAAATTCTGGCGGCGACCGAGGCCTCCGCGGCCGAGGAAATGGTCCTCAATGATTTTACATGTTAAATTATCATGTGTATTAACACAGGCTGGGAGAAGCAAGCCTGCGGGACTCTGCAATACATTGAGCGGGGAGCCAGAAAATTCTGGCGGCGACCGAGGCCTCCGCGGCCGGGGAAATAATCCTCGGTAATTTTACATGTTAAATTAACATGTGTATTAACACAGGCTGGGAGAAGCAGGCATTCTGGACTTTGAAAAATTTCGAGCAGGGGCCGGAGAAATTCTCCCGGCGACCGAGGCCTCCGCGGCCGGGAGAACTTCGGCGCTCGGGCTCCGCGTGTACCCGCCGCAAGGCCCATTTTGGGTTATATAGGGGGTAGTGGTGTCTCTGGAGGGAAAAAATACACGGTAAATATTGCAGCCAGAGCCTATGGCAATCTGTTGGCGACCGAGGCCTCCACACGCCGGCAAATTTTCGGCTCTCGGACTGTGTGTATTCCACTGGAGACAGGCCTGCGGGACTCTGTAATATATTGAGCCGGGAGCCAGAAAATTCTGGCGGCGACCGAGGCCTCCGCGGCCGGGGAAATAATCCTCGGTAATTTTACATGTTAAATTAACATGTGTATTAACACAGGCTGGGAGAAGCAAGCCTGCGGGTCGCTGCAATATATTGAGCGGGGAGCCAGAAAATTCTGGCGGCGACCGAGGCCTCCGCGGCCGGGGAAATAATCCTCGGTAATTTTACATGTTAAATTAACATGTGTATTAACACAGGCTTGGAGAAGCAAGCCTGCGGGACTCTGCAATACATTGAGCGGGGAGCCAGAAAATTCTGGCGGCGACCGCGGCCTCTGCGGCCAGGGAAATAATCCTCGGTAATTTTACATGTTAAATAACCATGTGTATTAACACAGGCTGGGAGAAGCAAGCATGCGGGACTCTGCAATATATTGAGCAGGGAGCCAGAAAATTCTGGCTGCGACCGAGGCCTCTGCGGCCGAGGAAATGGTCATTGGTAATTTTACATGTTAAATTAACATGTGTTTTAACACAGGCTGGGAGATGCAGGCATTCTGGACTTAGAAAAATTTCGAGCAGGGGCCCGAGAAATTCTCCCGGCGACCGAGGCCTCTGCGGCCGGGAGAACTCTCGAAAACCACCTCGTTCGTGGTTGTTTGCCGTGCGGGGCGAATCGGGAAATCTAGCAAATAGCTGAAGACATTCTCCCGGCGATGGAGGCCTCGGCGGCCGGGAAAAACGCCCGCGCTCGGGCGTTGCGCGCCCCCTTGGCAAGGCCCATTTTGGGTTATATAGGGGGTAGTGGTGTCCCGAGGGGAAAAAATTAACATGTTAAATACTGCTCCCAGGCAATTGTAAAATGTCTCGGCGACGGAAGGCACCACTACCCGGCATATTTACGCCCCTCGGACTCCGTGCGCCAGCCTGTAATAGCGAATCGGGACTTAGAAAAAAAATTCGAGCAGGGAGCCAGAACATTTTCCCGGCGATCGAGGCCTCCGCGGCCGAGGAATTTGTCATTGGTGATTTTGCATGTTAAATTAACATGTGTATTAACACAGGCTTGGAGAAGCAAGCCTGCGGGACTCTGCAATACATTGAGCGGGCAGCCAGAAAATTCTGGCGGCGACCGTGGCCTCCGCGGCCGGGGAAATAATCCTCTGTAATTTTACATGTTAAATTAACATGTGTATTAACACAGGCTTGGAGAAGCAAGCCTGCGGGACTCTGCAATACATTGAGCGGGGAGCCAGAAATTTCTGGCGGCGACCGAGGCCTCTGCGGCCGGGATAATAATCCTTGGTAATTTTACATGTTAAATTAACATGTGTATTAACACAGGCTGGGAGAACTAGGCATTCTGGACTTTGAAAAATTTCGAGCAGGGGCCGGAGAAATTCTCCCGGCGACCGAGGCCTCCGCGGCCGGGAGAACTCTCGGCGCTCGGGCTCCGCGTCTACCCATGGGGAGCGGGCAGCCAGAAAATTCTGGCGGCGACCGAGGCCTCCGCGGCCGAGGAAAAGGTCATTGGTAATATTACATGTTAAATTAACATGTGTATTAACACATGCTGGGAGAAGCAGGCATTCTGGACTTTGAAAAATTTCGAGCAGGGGGCCGGAGAAATTCTCCCGGCGACCGAGGCCTCCGCGGCCGGGAGAACTCTCGGCGCTCGGGCTCCGCGTCTACCCTTGGGGAGCGGGCAGCCAGAAAATTCTGGCGGCGACCGAGGCCTCCGCGGCCGAGGAAATGGTCCTTGGTGATTTTACATGTTAAATTAACATGTGTATTAACACAGGCTGGGAGAAGCAGGCATTCTGGACTTTGGAAAATTTCGAGCAGGGGCCGGAGAAAATCTCCCGGCGACCGAGGCCTCTGCGGCCGGGAGAACTCTCGGCGCTCGGGCTCCGGGTGTACCCGCGGCAAGGCCCATTTTGTGTTATATAGGGGGGTAGTGGTGTCCCGAGGGGGGAAAAAATTAACATGTTAAATACTGCTTCCAGGCAATAGGAAAATGTCTCGGCGACGGAACACACCACTACCCGGCGAATTCCCGCCCCTCGGACTCCGTGCGCCAGCTAGTAAGAGCGAATCGGGACTTGGAAAAAATTTTATCGGGGAGCCAGAAAATTCTCCCGGCGATCAAGGCAATCACCGCCGGGAGAATTTTTTCTAGCTAACCGATTGAAATTTTCAAAGTACCAATTGCCTCGAAAACAACCACGAACGTAAAACAACCACGAACGGAAAACAACCACGAACGACAACAACCACGAACGACAACAACCACGAACGACAACAACCACGAACGGAAAACAACCCCGAACGACAACAACCACGAACGCACAACAACCACGAATGAAAACAACCACGAACAGTAAACAACCACGAACGAAAACAACCACGAACGAAAACCACCTCGTTCGTGGTTGTTCGCCTTGTGGGGCGAATCGGGACATCATGCAAATAGCTGGAGACATTCTCCCGGCGATCGAGGCCTCGGCGCCCGGGAAAAATGCCCGCGCTCGGGCGTTGTGGGCACCCATTGCATGGCCCATTTTGGGTTATATAGGGGGTAGTGGTGTCCCGAGGGGGAAAAAAATTAACATGTTAAATACTGCTCCCAGGCAATTGTAAAATGTCTCGGCGACGGAAGGCACCACTACCCGGCATATTTCCGCCCCTCGGACTCCGTGCGCCAGCCTGTAATAGCGAATCGGGACTTAGAAAAAATTCGAGCAGAGAGCCAGAAAATTCTCCCGGCGATGGAGGCCTCCGCGGCCGAGGAAATTGTCATTGGTGATTTTGCATGTTAAATTAACATGTGTATTAACACAGGCTTGGAGAAGCAAGCCTGCGGGACTCTGCAATACATTGAGCGGGGAGCCAGAAAATTCTGGCGGCGACCGAGGCCTCCGCGGCCGGGAGAACTCTCGGCGCTCGGGCTCCGCGTCTACACATGGGGAGCGGGCAGCCAGAAAATTCTGGCGGCGACCGAGGCCTCCGCGGCCGAGGAAATGGTCCTTGGTGATTTTACATGTTAAATTAACATGTGTATTAACACAGGCTGGGAGAAGCAAGCCTGCGGGTCGCTGCAATATATTGAGCGGGGAGCCAGAAATTTCTGGCGGCGATCGAGGCCTCCGCGGCCGGGGAAATAATCCTCGGTAATTTTACATGTTAAATTAACATGTGTATTAACACAGGCTTGGAGAAGCAAGCCTGCGGGTCTCTGCAATACATTGAGCGGGGAGCCAGAAATTTCTGGCGGCGACCGAGGCCTCTGCGGCCGGGATAATAATCCTTGGTAATTTTACATGTTAAATTAACATGTGTATTAACACAGGCTGGGAGAACTAGGCATTCTGGACTTTGAAAAATTTCGAGCAGGGGCCAGAGAAATTCTCCCGGCGACAGAGGCCTCCGCGGCCGGGAGAAATCTCGGCGCTCGGGCAGCGCGTCTACCCATGGGGAGCGGGCAGCCAGAAAATTCTGGCGGCGACCGAGGCCTCCGCGGACGAGGAAAAGGTCATTGGTAATATTACATGTTAAATTAACATGTGTATTAACACATGCTGGGAGAAGCAGGCATTCTGGACTTTGAAAAATTTCGAGCAGGGGCCGGAGAAATTCTCCCGGCGACCGAGGCCTCCGCGGCCGGGAGAACTCTCGGCGCTCGGGCTCCGCGTCTACCAATGGGGAGCGGGCAGCCAGAAAATTCTGGCGGCGACCGAGGCCTCCGCGGCCGAGGAAATGGTCCTTGTTGATTTTACATGTTAAATTAACATGTGTATTAACACAGGCTGGGAGAAGCAAGCCTGCGGGACTCTGCAATACATTGAGCGGGGAGCCAGAAAATTCTGGCGGCGACCGAGGCCTCCGCGGCCGAGGAAATGGTCCTCAATGATTTTACATGTTAAATTAACATGTGTATTAACACAGGCTGGGAGAAGCAAGCCTGCGGGACTCTGCAATACATTGAGCGGGGAGCCAGAAAATTCTGGCGGCGACCGAGGCCTCCGCGGCCGGGGAAATAATCCTCGGTAATTTTACATGTTAAATTAACATGTGTATTAACACAGGCTGGGAGAAGCAGGCATTCTGGACTTTGAAAAATTTCGAGCAGGGGCCGGAGAAATTCTCCCGGCGACCGAGGCCTCCGCGGCCGGGAGAACTTCGGCGCTCGGGCTCCGCGTGTACACGCCGCAAGGCCCATTTTGGGTTATATAGGGGGTAGTGGTGTCTCTGGAGGGAAAAAATACACGGTAAATATTGCAGCCAGAGCCTATGGCAATCTGTTGGCGACCGAGGCCTCCACACCCCGGCAAATTTTCGGCTCTCGGACTGTGTGTATTCCACTGGAGACAGGCCTGCGGGACTCTGTAATATATTGAGCCGGGAGCCAGAAAATTCTGGCGGCGACCGAAGCCTCCGCGGCCGGGGAAATAATCCTCGGTAATTTTACATGTTAAATTAACATGTGTATTAACACAGGCTGGGAGAAGCAAGCCTGCGGGTCGCTGCAATATATTGAGCGGGGAGCCAGAAAATTCTGGCGGCGACCGAGGCCTCCGCGGCCGGGGAAATAATCCTCGGTAATTTTACATGTTAAATTAACATGTGTATTAACACAGGCTTGGAGAAGCAAGCCTGCGGGACTCTGCAATACATTGAGCGGGGAGCCAGAAAATTCTGGCGGCGACCGCGGCCTCTGCGGCCAGGGAAATAATCCTCGGTAATTTTACATGTTAAATAACCATGTGTATTAACACAGGCTGGGAGAAGCAAGCATGCGGGACTCTGCAATATATTGAGCAGGGAGCCAGAAAATTCTGGCTGCGACCGAGGCCTCTGCGGCCGAGGAAATGGTCATTGGTAATTTTACATGTTAAATTAACATGTGTTTTAACACAGGCTGGGAGATGCAGGCATTCTGGACTTAGAAAAATTTCGAGCAGGGGCCCGAGAAATTCTCCCGGCGACCGAGGCCTCCGCGGCCGGGAGAACTCTCGAAAACCACCTCGTTCGTGGTTGTTTGCCGTGCGGGGCGAATCGGGAAATCTAGCAAATAGCTGAAGACATTCTCCCGGCGATGGAGGCCTCGGCGGCCGGGAAAAACGCCCGCGCTCGGGCGTTGCGCGCCCCCTTGGCAAGGCCCATTTTGGGTTATATAGGGGGTAGTGGTGTCCCGAGGGGAAAAAATTAACATGTTAAATACTGCTCCCAGGCAATTGTAAAATGTCTCGGCGACGGAAGGCACCACTACCCGGCATATTTACGCCCCTCGGACTCCGTGCGCCAGCCTGTAATAGCGAATCGGGACTTAGAAAAAAAATTCGAGCAGGGAGCCAGAACATTTTCCCGGCGATCGAGGCCTCCGCGGCCGAGGAATTTGTCATTGGTGATTTTGCATGTTAAATTAACATGTGTATTAACACAGGCTTGGAGAAGCAAGCCTGCGGGACTCTGCAATACATTGAGCGGGCAGCCAGAAAATTCTGGCGGCGACCGAGGCCTCCGCGGCCGGGGAAATAATCCTCTGTAATTTTACATGTTAAATTAACATGTGTATTAACACAGGCTTGGAGAAGCAAGCCTGCGGGACGCTGCAATACATTGAGCGGGGAGCCAGAAATTTCTGGCGGCGACCGAGGCCTCTGCGGCCGGGATAATAATCCTTGGTAATTTTACATGTTAAATTAACATGTGTATTAACACAGGCTGGGAGAACTAGGCATTCTAGACTTTGAAAAATTTCGAGCAGGGGCCGGAGAAATTCTCCCGGCGACCGAGGCCTCCGCGGCCGGGAGAACTCTCGGCGCTCGGGCTCCGCGTCTACCCATGGGGAGCGGGAAGCCAGAAAATTCTGGCGGCGACCGAGGCCTCCGCGGCCGAGGAAATGGTCCTTGGTGATTTTACATGTTAAATTAACATGTGTATTAACACAGGCTGGGAAAAGCAAGCCTGCGGGACTCTGCAATATATTGAGCGGGGAGCCAGAAAATTCTGGCGGCGACCGAGGCCTCCACGGCCGGGGAAATAATCCTCGGTAATTTAACATGTTAAATTAACATGTGTATTAACACAGGCTTGGAGAAGCATGCCTGCGGGACTCTGCAATACATTGAGCGGGGAGCCAGAAAATTCTGGCGGCGACCGAGGCCTCTGCGGCCGAGGAAATGGTCATTGGTAATTTTACATGTTAAATTAACATGTGTATTAACACAGGCTGGGAAAAGCAAGCCTGCGGGACTCTGCAATATATTGAGCGGGGAGCCAGAAAATTCTGGCGGCGACCGAGGCCTCCACGGCCGGGGAAATAATCCTCGGTAATTTAACATGTTAAATTAACATGTGTATTAACACAGGCTGGGAGAAGCAGGCATTCTGGACTTTGAAAAATTTCGAGCAGGGGCCGGAGAAATTCTCCCGGCGACCGAGGCCTCCGCGGCCGGGAGAACACTCGGCGCTCGGGCTCCGCGTGTACCCGCGGCAAGGCCCATGTTGGGTTATATAGGGGGTAGTGGTGTCCCGAGGGGGAAAAAATTAACATGTTAAATACAGCTTCCAGGCAATAGAAAAATGTCTCGGCGACGGAAGGCACCACTACCCGGCGAATTCCCGCCCCTCTGACTCCGTGCGCCAGCCTGTAATAGCGAATCGGGACTTAGAAAAAATTCGAGCAGGGAGCCAGACAATTCTGTCGGCGACCGAGGCCTCCGTGGCCGGGGAAATAATCCTCGGTAATTTTACATGTTAAATTAACATGTGTATTAACACAGGCTTGGAGAACCAAGCCTGCGGGACTCTGCAATACATTGAGCGGGGGAGCCAGAAAATTCTGGCGGCGACCGAGGCCTCCGCGGCCGGGGAAATAATCCTCGGTAATTTTACATGTTAAATTAACATGTGTATTAACACAGGCTTGGAGAACCAAGCCTGCGGGACTCTGCAATACATTGAGAGGTGAGCCAGAAAATTCTGGCGGCGACCGAGGCCTCCGCGGCCGAGGAAATGGTCCTCGGTGATTTTACATGTTAAATTAACATGTGTATTAACACAGGCTGGGAGAAGCAAGCCTGCGGGACTCTGCAATATATTGAGCGGGGAGCCAGAAAATTCTGGCGGCGACCGAGGCCTCCACGGCCGGGGAAATAATCCTCGATAATTTAACATGTTAAATTAACATGTGTATTAACACAGGCTGGGAGAAGCAGGCATTCTGGACTTTGAAAAATTTCGAGCAGGGGCCGGAGAAATTCTCCCGGCGACCGAGGCCTCCGCGGCCGGGAGAACTTCGGCGCTCGGGCTCTGCGTGTACCCACCGCAAGGCCTATTTTGGGTTTTATAGGGGGTAGTGGTGTCTCTGGAGGGAAAAAATACACGGTAAATATTGCAGCCAGAGCCTATGGCAATCTGTTGGCGACCGAGGCCTCCACACCCCGGCAAATTTTCGGCTCTCGGACTGTGTGTATTCCACTGGAGACAGGCCTGCGGGACTCTGTAATATATTGAGCCGGGAGCCAGAAAATTCTGGCGGCGACCGAGGCCTCCGCGGCCGAGGAAAAGGTCATTGGTAAAATTACATGTTAAATTAACATGTGTATTAACACAGGCTGGGAGAAGCAGGCATTCTGGACTTAGAAAAATTTCGAGCAGGGGCCCGAGAAATTCTCCCGGCTACGAGGCCTCCGCGGCCGGGAGAACTCTCGGCGCTCGGGCTCCGCGTCTACACATGGGGAGCGGGCAGCCAGAAAATTCTGGCGGCGACCGAGGCCTCCGCGGCCGAGGAAATGGTCCTTGGTGATTTTACATGTTAAATTAACATGTGTATTAACACAGGCTGGGAGAAGCAAGCCTGCGGGTCGCTGCAATATATTGAGCGGGGAGCCAGAAATTTCTGGCGGCGACCGAGGCCTCCGCGGCCGGGGAAATAATCCTCGGTAATTTTACATGTTAAATTAACATGTGTATTAACACAGGCTTGGAGAAGCAAGCATGCGGGACTCTGCAATATATTGAGCAGGGAGCCAGAAAATTCTGGCTGCGACCGAGGCCTCTGCGGCCGAGGAAATGGTCATTGGTAATTTTACATGTTAAATTAACATGTGTTTTAACACAGGCTGGGAGATGCAGGCATTCTGGACTTAGAAAAATTTCGAGCAGGGGCCAGGGAAATTCTCCCTGCGACCGAGGCCTCCGCGGCCGGGAGAACTCTCGAAAACCACCTCGTTCGTGGTTGTTTGTCGTGCGGGGCGAATCGGGAAATCTAGCAAATAGCTGAAGACATTCTCCCGGCGATGGAGGTCTCGGCGGCCGGGAAAAACGCCCGCGCTCGGGCGTTGCGCGCCCCCTTGGCAAGGCCCATTTTGCGTTATATAGGGGGTAGTGGTGTCACGAGGGGAAAAAATTAACATGTTAAATACTGCTCCCAGGCAATTGTAAAATGTCTCGGCGACGGAAGGCACCACTACCCGGCATATTTACGCCCCTCGGACTCCGTGCGCCAGCCTGTAATAGCGAATCGGGACTTAGAAAAAAAATTCGAGCAGGGAGCCAGAACATTTTCCCGGCGATCGAGGCCTCCGCGGCCGAGGAATTTGTCATTGGTGATTTTGCATGTTAAATTAACATGTGTATTAACACAGGCTTGGAGAAGCAAGCCTGCGGGACTCTGCAATACATTGAGCGGGCAGCCAGAAAATTCTGGCGGCGACCGAGGCCTCCGCGGCCGGGGAAATAATCCTCTGTAATTTTACATGTTAAATTAACATGTGTATTAACACAGGCTTGGAGAAGCAAGCCTGCGGGACTCTGCAATACATTGAGCGGGGAGCCAGAAATTTCTGGCGGCGACCCGAGGCCTCTGCGGCCGGGATAATAATCCTTGGTAATTTTACATGTTAAATTAACATGTGTATTAACACAGGCTGGGAGAACTAGGCATTCTGGACTTTGAAAAATTTCGAGCAGGGGCCGGAGAAATTCTCCCGGCGACCGAGGCCTCCGCGGCCGGGAGAACTCTCGGCGCTCGGGCTCCGCGTCTACCCATGGGGAGCGGGCAGCCAGAAAATTCTGGCGGCGACCGAGGCCTCCGCGGCCGAGGAAAAGGTCATTGGTAATATTACATGTTAAATTAACATGTGTATTAACACATGCTGGGAGAAGCAGGCATTCTGGACTTTGAAAAATTTCGAGCAGGGGCCGGAGAAATTCTCCCGGCGACCGAGGCCTCCGCGGCCGGGAGAACTCTCGGCGCTTGGGCAGCGCGTCTACCCATGGGGAGCGGGCAGCCAGAAAATTCTGGCGGTGACCGAGGCCTCCGCGGCCGAGGAAATGGTCCTTGGTGATTTTACATGTTAAATTAACATGTGTATTAACACAGGCTGGGAGAAGCAGGCATTCTGGACTTAGAAAAATTTCGAGCAGGGGCCGTTGAAATTCTCCCGGCGACCGAGGCCTCCGCGGCCGGGAGAACTCTCGGCGCTCGGGCTCCGCGTGTACACGCGTCAAGGCCCATTTTGGGTTATATAGGGTGTAGTGGTGTCTCTGGAGGGAAAAAATACACGGTAAATATTGCAGCCAGAGCCTATGGCAATCTGTTGGCGACCGAGGCCTCCACACCCCGGCAAATTTTCGGCTCTCGGACTGTGTGTATTCCACTGGAGACAGGCCTGCGGGACTGTGCAGTATATTGAGCGGGGAGCCAGGAAAATCTCCCGGCGACCGAGGCCTCCGCGGCCGAGGAAATGGTAATTGGTGGTTTTGCATGTAAAATTAACATGTGTATTAACACAAGCTGGGATGAGAGGAATTTGGCGGCGACCGAGGCCTCCTCACCCCGGCAAAATATCAGCTACCGGGCTCTGCATATTCCTACAGAAGCAGGCCTGCAGGACTCTGCAATATATTGAGCGGGAACCAGAAAATTCTGGCGGCGACCGAGGCCTCCGCGGCCGAGGAAAATTGTCATTGGTGGTTTGCATGTAAAATTAACATGTGTATTAACACAAGCTGTGACCAGAGGAATTTGGCGGCGACCGGGGCCTCCACACCCCGGCAAAATATCAGCTACCGGGCTCTGCTTATTCACATTCAAGCAGGCATTAGGGACTCTGAAAAGTTTCGGGCGGGGAGCCAGAAAATTCTCCCGGCCACAGAGCCCTCCCTCCCGAGAGTCTGTGTAAATGCCTGTTATACAGGCCCCATGAATTCCAGCCTTATAGGTTATTTTAAGTCTCCGTTCGTGGTTGTTCGTAAACAACTGCGATTCGGGATTTTGACCTATTTCCTATGATCATGTTCCCGGAAGTTAGCCAGCCTCTTTCAGTCAAAATCTCATATTTTGGGTACCTTTGTGAACCCATCGATAGGCCCATTTTGGGTATATTAGGGGGACATGCAATCGGGAAAAATTGGAATTATTTGCAATATGGAAAGAATATGTACATAAATGAAAAGGGAGTCCCCCCGAGTTTTCTCGCCCTATATATATTGCAAAAATATCCAATTAATTATTGTGGAACCTGTAGCACCTTTCTATGAAGCAGAATTAACATTACAGAACGGTTTGAATGCTACCACCTCAGTTTCTCTACAATGCATTGGATTTCAAAGAGGTGAATTACTGTGGATGGTACTGTTGTATGGCTAACAAATCGTCTGGGAAACAATGCAGAATTAAATTAAGAAGGTTTATATGTTTTCTGTTACATGGTGGAGGTGCCCTCTAGTACACAGTAAAATGTTTTGTGGACTGCAGCTCCTTGAGGAATTAATTCAGTATGGGTCTTGTAGTGGTCTGAAAGTGGATGATGAAAAAGAATGTATAATGGTATTCAGAGCACCTCGCGGTGAAGCGGACATGCTACCTCAAAATGCTTGATTGATTCATGCCCAGTTCCCCCAAGAAGCGGTACATTGAAAAAATTGATTTACTTTGTGGATGATACTAGCAAATACTATCCGCTGGGGGAAGTAAGCAGAAATTTGGTGGTCGTATGTTTGTTACATGGTAGAGGTGCTTTCTAGTACACAATGAAATGCTTGGTGTACCGCTGCTCCTTGAAGAATTAATTCCATATGGGTCTAGCCGTGGTCTTAACTGTGAACACGAAGAACTATCTAAAGTGGCCTATCTGTCTGAACTGCAATACACAAGCTGCGAGCCAATGCTATACCTTTCTCAGGTAACGAGCTCTTGTGCGGCGATTCGATTGGATGCGAAATGGTGGGGAACGCGTGTCCGGTCGTCTTAACCAAGTAATGGTTCCCCTCTGTTAACAATGAAATGTTTGATGGATCGCAGCTCCCTGAGAGACAAGTTTCAAAGGGGTTAGTCGCGGTCTTCAATCCTGGCCAAGGTGCAGTCACCATCTATAAGAGATACCTGCTTTACTGAAGGGTAGCAAGAGTTCCCTTGCCCGCATGTTGCTCCGTGGGGGTATATCAGTATAAAGGTAGAAGAAGCCATGATCGGAGCTTCGGTGGATGAGATTGGCGGAGAAGACATGTTCTTGTCTATCTGGTAGATCAGGGGGGTGGCAGCTGATCCGGAGAAAGCAAGCGGACTCCCGATGTTCCGTCGACTCCCAATGTACACTTGAAACATGCACATTTGGGTGGCGAGGGGGCGTTGTGGCCATCCGAAAACATGTCTTCATCTCTCTTATTGGTGGACCGCTGCTCCTTGAAGAATTAATTCCATATGGGTCTAGTCTTGGTGATAACTGTGAACACTAAGAACTATCTAAAGTGGCCTATCTGTCTGAACTGCAATACACTAGCTGCGAGCCAATGCTATACCTTTCTTAGGTAACGAGCTCTTGTGCGGCAATTCGATTGGATGCGAAATGGTGGGGAACGCGTGTCCTATCGTCTTAACCAAGTAATGGTTCCCCTCTGTTAACAATGAAATGTTTGATGGATCGCAGCTCCCTGAGAGACAAGTTTCAAAGGGGTTAGTCGCGGTCTTCAATCCTGGCCAAGGTGCAGTCACCATCTATAAGAGATACCTGCTTTACTGAAGGGTAGCAAGAGTTCCCTTGCCCGCATGTTGCTCCGTGGGGGTATATCAGTATAAAGGTAGAAGAAGCCATGATCGGAGCTTCGGTGGATGAGATTGGTGGAGAAGACATGTTCTTGTCTATCTGGTAGATCAGGGGGGTGGCAGCTGATCCGGAGAAAGCAAGCGGACTCCCGATGTTCCGTCGACTCCCAATGTACACTTAAAACATGCACATTTGGGTGGCGAGGGGGCGTTGTGGCCATCCGAAAACATGTCTTCATCTCTCTTATTGGTGGACCGCTGCTCCTTGAAGAATTAAATCCATATGGGTCTAGTCTTGGTGATAACTGTGAACACTAAGAACTATCTAAAGTGGCCTATCTGTCTGAACTGCAATACACTAGCTGCGAGCCAATGCTATACCTTTCTCAGGTAACGAGCTCTTGTGCGGCAATTCGATTGGATGCGAAATGGTGGGGAACGCGTGTCCTATCGTCTTAACCAAGTAATGGTTCCCCTCTGTTAACAATGAAATGTTTGATGGATCGCAGCTCCCTGAGAGACAAGTTTCAAAGGGGTTAGTCGCGGTCTTCAGCCCTGGCCAAAGGTGTTTAGAAATGAATTACTTTTCGGACCAGTGGGCAAATTAGTTCACAGCGAGCCCACGGGCCAACGGTCTGCTCCCGCAGTGGGCCGCGCCCGAATGTGGGCACCGATCATATAATTTGAAATCCACTCGCCAAGTACCATGCGAGTTTCTAAGAGCGCGATATATTCGCCAGTGAAAGCCTTGGAAGTTTGGCCTCGCCTACTCCCTAGGAAAATTAATTAGAGATGGAAGGAAAGACTTTGCAATTGCAAAGCGGGTGTCGATATTGGGAAGTCGCCCCCGTACTTGTTGATAC